>NC_133842.1:610829-750202 GCF_047830755.1 Zonotrichia albicollis
GGCAATTTTGGGGAAAAATTGGGGGAAAAAAAGGGGAAAATTTGGGGAAAAATGGGTGAAAAATGAGATTAAATTGGGGGAAAAAATTGGGGAAATTTGGGGAAAAATTGGGAAAAAAATGGGGAAAAATTAGGAAAAAAATTGGGAAAAAATGGGTGAAAAATGAGATTAAATTGGGGAAAAATTAGGAAAAAAATGGGAGAAAATGGGTGAAAAATGAGATTAAATTGGGGAAAAATTGGGATTAAAATGGGGAAAAATTAGGAAAAAAATTGGGAAAAAATGGGTGAGAAAGGAGATTTAATTGGAGAAAAATTGGGATTAAAATGGGGAAAAACAGGAAAAAACGTGGTGAAAAATTGAATTTACATGGGGGAAATCTCAATTTTGGGCAAATTCTGATGGAGAAGTTTGGGAGAAAAATTGGATTAAAATGGGATTGAAAAGGGAAAATTTGGGGGAAAATTTGAGAAAAAAGGGGGGAAAGATGGGATTTAAATGGAGAGAAAAAATGAGGAAAATTGGGGGGGAAATTCAGAAAATTTTGGTGAAAATTGAAGGGAAATGGGATTTAAATGGGAAAAATTTGGGTGAAAAATTGAATTAAAATCGAGAAAATTTGGATTAAAATAGGAGGAAATGGGGGAAAAATTGGGGGAAATTTGAGAAAAAATTGGGGAAATTAATAAAATTTGGGATAAGAAGAGGAAAAATGGGGAAACAATCGGAAAAAAGGAAAAATTTCGGGGAAAATTGGGGAAGATTTGGGGGAAAAGCGTGGGAAAATTGGGATTAAAATGAGAAAATTTGGGTCAAAAATGGGATTTAAATGGGATTAAAATGCGACAAAAAATGGGATAAAAATGAAATTAAAATGACGAAAAATTGGGATAAAAAATGGGGTAAAAATTTGGAATTTTGGGGTTAAAATGGGTGAAAAATTGGGGAGAAAATGGGGAAATGTTGAGGAAAAGATGGGTGAAAAATGGGATTAAAATGAGGAAAGAAATCCCAATTTTGGTCAAATTTTTTGAGAAAATGGTGAAAAATTTGGGGGAAAAATGGAAAAAATTAAGGAAAATTTGGAGGAAAAAATGAGATTAAAATGGGGAAATTTGGAGGAAATTGGGGAGGAAAATTGAGGGGAAAATGAGAAAATTTGGGTCAAAAATGGAATTTAAATGGGATTAAAATGCAACAAAAAATGGTATAAAAATGAAATTAAAATAATGAAAACTTGGGATAAAAAATGGGGCAAAAATTTGGAATTTTGGGGTTAAAATGGGTGAAAAATTGAGGAGAAAATGGGGAAATGTTGAGGAAAAGATGGGTGAAAAATGGGATTAAAATGAGGAAAGAAATCCCAATTTTGGTCAAATTTTTTGAGAAAATGGTGAAAAATTTGGGGGAAAAATGGAAAAAATTAAGGAAAATTTGGAGGAAAAAATGAGATTAAAATGGGGAAATTTGGAGGAAATTGGGGGGGAAAAATGAGAAAATTTGGGTCAAAAATGGAATTTAAATGGGATTAAAATGCAACAAAAAATGGGATAAAAATGAAATTAAAATAATGAAAAATTGGGATAAAAAATGGGGTAAGAATTTGCAATTTTGGGGTTAAAATGGGTGAAAAATTGGGGAGAAAATGGGGAAATGTTGAGGAAAAGATGGGTGAAAAATGGGATTAAAATGAGGAAAGAAATCCCAATTTGGGTCAAATTTTTTGAGAAAATGGTGAAAAATTTGGGGGAAAAATGGAAAAAATTAAGGAAAATTTGGAGGAAAAAATGAGATTAAAATGGGGAAATTTGGAGGAAATTGGGGGGGAAAAATGAGAAAATTTGGGTCAAAAATGGGATTTAAATGGGATTAAAATGCAACAAAAAATGGGATGAAAATGAAATTAAAATAATGAAAAATTGGGATAAAAAATGGGGTAAGAATTTGCAATTTTGGGGTTAAAATGGGTGAAAAATTGGGGAGAAAATGGGGAAATGTTGAGGAAAAGATGGGTGAAAAATGGGATTAAAATGAGGAAAGAAATCCCAATTTTGGTCAAATTTTTGAGAAAATGGGGAAAAATTTGGGGGAAAATTGGGAAAAATTAAGGAAAATTTGGAGGAAAAAATGAGACTAAAATGGGGAAATTTGGAGGAAATTTGGGAGGAAAATTGAGGGAAAAATGAGAAAATTTGGGTAAAAAATGGGATTTAAATGGGATTAAAATGCGACAAAAATGGGATGAAAATGAAATTAAAATGATGAAAACTTGGGGTAAAAAATGGGGTAAAAATTTGGAATTTTGGGGTTAAAATGGGTGAAAAATTGGGGAGAAAATGGGGAAATGTTGAGGAAAAGATGGGTGAAAAATGGGATTAAAATGAGGGAAAAAATCCCAATTTTGGTCAATTTTTTTGAGAAAATGGTGAAAAATTTGGGGGAAAAATGGAAAAAATTAAGGAAAATTTGGAGGAAAAATGAGATTAAAATGGGAAAACAACTGAGTGAAAATGAGAGAAAATTGAGGGAAAAATGAGAAAATTTGGGTCAAAAATGGAATTTAAATGGGATTAAAATGTGACAAAAAATGGGATAAAAATGAAATTAAAATGATGAAAAATTGGGGTAAAAAATGGGATAAAAATTTGGAATTTTGGGGTTAAAATGGGTGAAAAATTGGGGAGAAAATGGGGAAATGTTGAGGAAAAGATGGGTGAAAAATGGGATTAAAATGAGGAAAGAAATCCCAATTTTGGTCAAATTTTTTGAGAAAATGGTGAAAAATATGAGGGAAAAATGGAAAAAATTAAGGAAAATTTGGAGGGAAAAATGAGATTAAAATGGGGAAATTTGGAGGAAATTGGGGAGAAAAATTGAGGGAAAAATTGAGAAAATTTGGATAAAAAATGGGATTTAAATGGGATTAAAATGCAACAAAAAATGGGATAAAAATGAAATTAAAATGATGAAAAATTGGAGTAAAAATTGGGATAAAAATTTGGAATTTTGGGGTTAAAATGGGTGAAAAAAAGGGAAAAATTGGGTAAAAAATAGAATTTAAATGGGAATAAAATGCGACAAAAAATGGGATGAAAATGAAATTAAAATAATGAAAACTTGGGATAAAAAATGGGGTAAAAATTTGGAATTTTGGGTTAAAATGGGTGAAAAATTGGGGAGAAAATGGGGAAATGTTGAGGAAAAGATGGGTGAAAAATGGGATTAAAATGAGGAAAGAAATCCCAATTTTGGTCAAATTTTTTGAGAAAATGGTGAAAAATTTGGGGGAAAAATGGAAAAAATTAAGGAAAATTTGGAGGGAAAAAATGAGATTAAAATGGGGAAATTGGGGAGGAAAATTGAGGGAAAAATGAGAAAATTTGGGTCAAAAATGGGATTTAAATGGGATTAAAATGGGTCAAAAAATGGGATGAAAATGAAATTAAAATGATGAAAACTTGGGATAAAAAATGGGGTAAAAAATTGGAATTTTGGGGTTAAAATGGGTGAAAAATTGGGGAGAAAATGGGGAAATGTTGAGGAAAAGATGGGTGAAAAATGGGATTAAAATGAGGAAAGAAATCCCAATTTTGGTCAAATTTTTTGAGAAATGGTGAAAAATTTGGGGGAAAAATGGAAAAATTTAAGGAAAATTTGGAGGAAAAAATGAGATTAAAATGGGGAAATTTGGAGGAAATTTGGGAGGAAAAATTGAGGGAAAATGAGAAAATTTGGGTCGAAAATGGGATTTAAATGGGATTAAAATGCAACAAAAAATAGGTTGAAAATGAAATTAAAATGATGAAAACTTGGGGTAAAAAATGGGGTAAAAAATTGGAATTTTGGGGTTAAAATGGTGAAAAAAAGGGAAAAATTGGGGTAAAAAATAGAATTTAAATGGAATAAAATGCGACAAAAAATGGGATGAAAATGAAATTAAAATAATGAAAACTTGGATAAAAAATGGGGTAAAAATTTGGAATTTGGGGTTAAAATGGGTGAAAAATTGGGGAGAAAATGGGGAAATGTTGAGGAAAAGATGGGTGAAAAATGGGATTAAAATGAGGAAAAAAATCCCAATTTTGGTCAAATTTTTTGAGAAAATGGGGAAAAATTTGGGGGAAAATTGGGAAAAATTAAGGAAAATTTGGAGGAAAAAATGAGATTAAAATGGGGAAATTTGGAGGAAATTGGGGGGGAAAAATGAGAAAATTTGGGTCAAAAATGGAATTTAAATGGGATTAAAATGCAACAAAAAATGGGAATAAAATAAGATTGAAATGGGGATGAAAATGGGAGGGGAAAGGGGGTAAAAAATGTAATTTTGGGGAGGAAAAGAAGGAAATGTTGAGAAAAAATTGAGGAAAAATATGATGAAAATTGGGTGGAAAATGGGATTAAAATGTGGGGGAAATTAGGGTTAAAATGGGATAAAAATGAGGCAAAAAATGGGATTTAAGTGGGTGGAAATTGGGTTAAAAATTGGGGTGAAATTGGGTTAAAAATGGGAAAAAAAATGGAAAAATTTAAGGAAAATTTAGGGGAAAAATGGGATTAAAATGGGAGGAAAATTGAGAGAAAAATGAGAAAATTTGGGTAAAAAATGGGATTTAAATGGGATTAAAATGCAACAAAAAATGGGATAAAAATGAAATTAAAATGATGAAAACTTGGGGTAAAAAATGGGATAAAAAATTGGAATTTTGGGGTTAAAATGGGTAAAAAAAAGGGAAAAATTGGGTAAAAAATGGGATTTAAATGGGATTAAAATGCAACAAAAATGGGATGAAAATGAAATTGAAATGATGAAAACTTGGGATAAAAATTGGGATAAAAATTTGGATTTTTGGGATTTTTTTGCAGGAGGAGGAGTCGGAATCGGAGTCGGAATCGGACGAGGATTGGGGAGATTCGGCCTCGGAGTCGGACTCGGAGTCGGACGAAGACGACGGAAAATTCACATCCCTGGCGTCCAAATTCCTGAAAAAGTGAGAAATTGGGGAAAATGGGAATTTGGGGGAAATTTGGGGAAAAAATTTGGCGAAAATTGGGCAAAAAACGGTGAAAATTTGGTGAAAATCGGGTGAAAAATGAGGAAAAATCGGATTTAAATGGGAAAAAAAAATGGGATTTTAATGGGAATTTTTGGGAATTTTTTGGGTTTTTTTTTTGGATTTTCATGGAATTTTTTCAGGTTTTGTTGGAATTTTTGGGGAATTTTGGTGGGAATGTAGGAGATGTTTAGGTTAAAAAATGACTCAAAAATTGCTTTAAAATCCCTTAAAAATGAGCTAAAAATGGGATTTTTATGGCTTTTTTTTTAGGATTTTAATGGAATTTTGGGGGAGGTTTTTGGGGAATTTTTGGGAATTTTGGCGGGAACACAGAGCTGGATTTATGGGATAAGAAATTACTCAAAAATTGCTTAAAATGGCCCAAAAATGGGAATTTAATGGGATTTTTTTTGGATTTTCATGGAAATTTTTGGGAATTTTTTGGGAATTTCAGGCATTTTGGAATTTCTGTGTTTGCAGGGAAGAGGAGCTGCACAGGACTCAAAAATGGGTTAAAAATGGCCCAAAAATTGAATTTTTATTGGATTTTTTTGCAATTTTTTTTGGATTTTCATGGAAATTTTGGGGAATTTTCAGGGAATTTTTTGGGAATTCTGGCAGGAACGTGTAGAAGATCAATAAAACAAAAAATCACTTTAAAATTGCTTGAAAATCCCTTAAAAATGAGCTAAAAATGCCCCAAAAATGGGATTTTAATGGGATTTTTTTTGGATTTTCATGGAAATTTTGGGGATTTTTTTGGGAATTTTTTGGGAATTTCTGAGTTTTTTTGAATTTCTGTGTTCCAGGAACCAGGAGCAGCTTGGGGCCGAGTAAGGCTCAAAAATGGGTTAAAAATGCCCCAAAAATGGGGTTTTAATGGGATTTTTTTTGGATTTTCATGGAAATTTTGGGGAATTTTCTGGGAATTTTTGGGAATTTTGGCAGGAACGTGGAGAAGAATCAATAAAATGAAAAATCCCTTTAAAATTCCTTTAAAATCTCTTAAAAATGAGCTAAAAATGGGATTTTCATGGGATTTTTTTGGATTTTCATGGAAAATTTTTGGGAAATTTTGGGAATTTTTGAAATTTTTGGAATTTCTGTGTTGTGGGGACGAGGAGCCAAGTAAGGATCAAAAATGGGTTAAAAATGCCCCAAAATTTGAATTTTTATGGGATTTTTTTGGGAATTTTTTTGGATTTTCGCGGGAATTTTGGGGAATTTTCTGGGAATTTTGGGAATTTCTGAAATTTTTGGAATATTTGTTTTCCCAGGGATGAGGAGCAGCGTGGGGCTCAAAAATAGCTTTAAAATCCCTTAAAAATGCCCCAAAAATGCCCCAAAATTTGAATTTTTATGGGATTTTTTTTGCAATTTTTTTTTGGATTTTCATGGAAATTTTGGGAATTTTTTTGGGAAATTTTGGGAATTTTTGAAATTTATGGAATTTGTGTGTTTGCAGGGACGAGGAGTTGCGTGGGGCCGAGTGGGGCTCAAAAATGGGTTAAAATGGCCCAAAAATGGGATTTTAATGCGATTTTTTTTTGGATTTTCACGGAATTTTTTGGGAATTTTTTGGGGATTTTTGGGAATTTCAGGAATTTATGGAATTTTCGTGTTTGCAGGGACGAGGAGCAGCTCAGGGATCAAAAATGGGTTAAAAATGGCCCAAAAATGCCCCAAAAATTGAATTTTAATGGGATTTTTTTGCAATTTTTCTTGGATTTCCATGGAAATTTTTGGGAATTTTTTTGGGAATTTTTTGGGAATTTCTGAATTTTATGGAATTTGTGTTCCAGGGACGAGGAGCGGCACGGGGCTCAAAAATGGGTTAAAAATGGGTTAAAAATGACCCAAAAATTGAATTTTAATGGGATTTTTTTTCAATTTTTTTTGGATTTTCATGGAAATTTTGGGAATTTTTTGGGGAATTTTTTGGGAATTTTGGAAATTTATGGAATTTTTGTTTTCCCAGGGACGAGGAGCGGCTCAGGGATCAAAAATGGGTTAAAAATCCCTTAAAAATGCCCCAAAAATGGGATTTTTATGGGATTTTTTTGCAATTTTTTTTGGATTTTCATGGAAATTTTTGGGAAAATTTTGGGAATTTTTTGGGAATTTCTGAAGTTTGTGGAATTTTTGCGTTGCAGGGACGAGGAGCAGCACGGGGCTGAAAATTGGGTTAAAAATCCCTTAAAAATGCCCCAAAAATTGAATTTTAATGGATTTTTTTGGATTTTCATGGAAATTTTTGGGAAAATTTTGGGAATTTCTGAAATTTATGGAATTTTTGTGTTTCAGGGACGAGGAGCGGCGCGGGGCTGAGTAAGGCTTAAAAATGAGCTTAAAATGCCCCAAAAATTGAATTTTAATGGGATTTTTTTGCAATTCTTTTTGGATTTTCATGGAAAATTTTGGGAATTTTTTTGGGAATTTTTGGGAATTTTTGAAATTTTTGGAATTTCTGTGTTCTAGGGACGAGGAGCAGCACAGGGCTCAAAAATGGGTTAAAAATCCCTTAAAAATGCCCCAAAAATTGAATTTTTATGGGATTTTTTTTCAATTTTTTTTGGATTTTCATGGAAATTTTGGGAATTTTCTGGGAATTTTTGGGAATTTTGGCAGGAATGTGGAGAAGAATCAATAAAACAAAAAATCCCTTTAAAATTCCTTTAAAATCCCTTAAAAATGCCCCAAAATTCGAATTTTAATGGGATTTTTTTGCAATTTTTTTTGGATTTTCATGGAAATTTTGGGGAATTTTTGGGAATTTCAGGAATTGTGGAATTTTTGTGTTCCAGGAACCAGGAGCAGCTTGGGGCTGAGTAAGGCTCAAAAATGGGTTAAAAATGGCCCAAAAATGCCCCAAAAATGGGATTTTAATGGGATTTTTTTTGGATTTTCATGGAAATTTTTGGGAATTTTTTTGGGAATTTTGGGATTTTTCCGGGAATTTTTTGGAAATTTTTGGGAATTTGGGCTGGAACGTGGAGAAGAATCGAGGAAACAAAAAATCACTTCAAAATTGCTTTAAAATCCCTTAAAAATGAGCTAAAAATTGAATTTTTATGGGATTTTTTTGCAATTTTTATTGGATTTTCATGGAAATGTTGGGGAAATTTTTTGGGAATTTTTTGGAATTTCAGGAATTGTGGAATTTCTGTGTTGCAGGGACGAGGAGCAGCTAAGGGATCAAAAATGGGTTAAAAATGGCCCAAAAATTGAATTTTAATGGGATTTTTTTTGGATTTTTTTTGGATTTTCATGGAAAATTTTGGAAATTTTTGGGAATTTGGGCAGGAACGTGGAGAAGAGTCAATAAAACAAAAAATCCCTTTAAAATTGCTTTAAAATCTCTTAAAAATGCCCCAAAAATGGGATTTTAATGGGATTTTTTTGCAATTTTTTTTGGATTTTCATGGAAATTTTGGGATTTTTTTGGGAATTTTTGGGAATTTTTGAAAGTTTTGGAATTTTTGTGTTCCAGGGACGAGGAGCAGCGCAGGGCTCAAAAATGGGTTAAAAATCCCTTAAAAATGCCCCAAAAATTGAATTTTAATGGGATTTTTTTGCAATTTTTTTTGGATTTTCATGGAAATTTTGGGATTTTTTTGGGAATTGTGGAATTTCTGTGTTCCAGGGACAAGGAGCGGCGCAGGGATAAAAAATGGGTTAAAAATGCCCCAAAAATTGAATTTTTATGGGATTTTTTTGCGATTTTTTTTGGATTTTCATGGAAATTTTGGGGAATTTTTTGGGGAATTTTCTGGGAATTTTTTGAGAATTTTTGGGAATTTTGGTGGGAACCTTGAGAAGAGTCAATAAAACAAAAAAAATCCCTTTAAAATTCCTTTTAAATCCCTTAAAAATGCCCCAAAAATGGGATTTTAATGGGATTTTTTTTTGGATTTTCATGGAAATTTTGGGGAATTTTTTGGGAATTTTTTTGGGAATTTTTGGGAATTTTTGAAATTTGTGGAATTTCTCTGTTGCAGGGACGAGGAGCAGCACGGGGCTCAAAAATGGGTTAAAAATCCCTTAGAAATGCCCCAAAAATGGGATTTTAATGGGATTTTTTTTTGGATTTCCATGGAAATTTTGGGGAAATTTTTGGGAATTTTTTAGGAATTTTGGAATTTTAATCCCAAATTTTCTCCCCAGGGACAAGGAGTGGCGTGGGGCTCAAAATGGGTTAAAAATGCCCCAAAAATTGAATTTTAATGGGATTTTTTTGCAATTTTTGTTTGGATTTTCATGGAAATTTTGGGGATTTTTTTGGGAATTTTTTTGGGGATTTTGGAAATTTTTGAAATTTTTGGAATTTCGTGTTGCAGGGACGAGGAGCAGCACAGGGCTCAAAAATGGGTTAAAAATCCCTTAAAAATGCCCCAAAAATTGAATTTTAATGGGATTTTTTTGCAAATTTTTTTGGATTTTCATGGAAATTTTGGGAATTTTTTTGGGAATTTTTGGGAATTTCTGAAATTTCTGGAATTTCCGTGTTCCAGGGACGAGGAGCAGCTCAGGGATCAAAAATGGGTTAAAAATCCCTTAAAAATGCCCCAAAAATGGGATTTTAATGGGTTTTTTTTGTATTTTCATGGAAATTTTGGGAATGTTCATGGAAATTTTGGGAATTTTTGAAATTTTTGGAATTTCTGTGTTCCAGGAACCAGCAGCAACGTGGGGCTGAGTAAAGCTCAAAAATGGGTTAAAAATGCCCCAAAAATGCCCCAAAAATGCCCCAAAAATTGAATTTTTATGGGATTTTTATGGGATTTTTTTTGGATTTTCGCGGAAATTTTGGGGAATTTTCTGGGAATTTTTTGGGAATTCTGGCAGGAACGTGGAAAAGAATCAATAAAACGAAAAATCCCTTTAAAATTCCTTTAAAATCTCTTAAAAATGAGCTAAAAATGGGATTTTCATGGGATTTTTTTGGATTTTCATGGAAAATTTTTGGGAAATTTTGGGAATTTTTGAAATTTTTGGAATTTCTGTGTTGTGGGGACGAGGAGCCAAGTAAGGATCAAAAATGGGTTGAAAATGCCCCAAAATTTGAATTTTTATGGGATTTTTTTGGGATTTTTTTTTGGATTTTCAGGGAATATTTTGGGAATTTTTTGGATTTTCATGGAATTTTTTGAGAATTTTTGGGAATTTTGGTGGGAATGTGGAGAAGAATCAATGAAACAAAAAATTACTTTAAAATTGCTTTAAAATCCCTTAAAAATGGGTTAAAAATGCCCCAAAAATTGAATTTTTATGGACTTTTTTGCGATTTTTTTGGGATTTTCATGGAAAATTTTGGGAATTTTTTGGGAATTTCTGAATTTTATGGAATTTTTGTTTTCCCAGGGACGAGGAGCGGCGCGGGGCCGAGCGGCGTCGCGAGGAAAAGGCCAAGAAGAAACTGGAGAGGAAAACGAGGAGGGAGGAGGAGGAGGAGGAGGAGGAAGGAGGGGAGTGGGAGAAAGTCAAGTGTGGGGTTCCCTCATCAAGGTAAAAATGGGAATTTTGGGGAAAAATTAAAATTTTTTGAAATTTTTGGGAAAAAATTTGGATTTTGGGAAAAAAAAATGGAATTTTTGGGGAAAAAAATGGAATTTTTGGGGGAAAAAATGGGAATTTTTCGTGGATTTTGGGGAAAAAATTGAATTTTTTTTGAGAAAAATGGGGGAATTTTAGGGAGGAAAAATGGGGATTGTAGGAAAAAAATGGGAATGGTTTTTGGGAAAAAAATTGAAATTTTTGGGGATTTTTTGGGAGAAAAATGGGAATTTTTTGATGATTTTTGGGGAAAATTGAATTTTTTTTTGAGAAAAATGGGGGAATTTTAGGGAGAAAGAAATTGGATTTTTAGGAAAAAATTGGAATAATTTTTGGGGACAAATTGGAATTTTTGGGGATTTTTTGGGAGGAAAATGGGAATTTTTTGTGGATTTTTGGGGAAAAAATTGAATTTTTTTTCAGAAAAATGGGGGAATTTTAAGGAGAAAAAATGGGAATTTTAGGAAAAAATTGGAATTGTTTTTGGGGGAAAATTGATTTTTGGGGAAAAAAATGGGAATTTTTTGTGGATTTTGGGGAAAAAATTGAATTTTTTTTGAGAAAAATGGGGGAATTTTAAGGAGAAAAAATGGGAATTGTAGGAAAAAAATTGGAATCATTTTTGGGGGACAAATTGGAATTTTTGGGGATTTTTTGGGGAAAAAATGGGAATTTTTTGTGGATTTTGGGAAAAAAATTGAATTTTTTTGAGGAAAAAAATGGGGAATTTTAGGAAAAAATGGGAATCATTTTTGGGGAAAAAATTGAAATTTTGGGAGATTTTTTTGAGGGGGAAAAAAATGGAATTTTTAGAGGGATTTTTTTGCGAAGGGTTTTGCAGGAAAAATTGGGATTTTTACGGAAAAAAACCTGGAATTTTTGAGAAAAAAACATTGAAATTTTGGGAATTTTTTGGGGGGAAAAAATCGGATTTTTAGACGGATTTTTGGGAGGGCATTTTAGAACGAAAAATTGAATTTAGATTTTTGGAGTATTTTGAATTTTTATGGGGGAGAAAAGGAGAGTTTTTAAGGGGGTATTTGGGAAGAAATCAGGATTCTTCAGGATATTTTTGGGAAAAAACTTGGAATTTTGGGGGGATTTTTAGGGGGAGTTTTCAGGTGTTTTGGGGGAAAAAAATTGAAATTTTGGGGGATTTTTGGGCAAAATTTAGTGATTTTTTGGAGATAATTTTTTAAATTCTTTTGGGATATTTTTTTAAATTTTTGGGGGTTTTAAATTGAATTTTGGGGGTAATTTTTGTGCTTTTTTGGGGCAGGAGAAGCCCAAGATGTTCGCCAAGGGCACCGAGATCACCGTGGGGCTCGTGGTGAAAAAACTCAACGAGATCCTGCAGGCCCGGGGCAAGAAAGGCACTGACAGGTGGGAAAAATTCAATTTTCACCCCAAAATTGGCCTGAAAATCACTTCAAAATCACCCTAAAATTGTCCTGAAATTCACTTTAAAATCATTCTAAAATTCACCCAAAATTGCCCTAAAATTGGCCTTGAAATTGTCCTAAAATTCACTTAAAAATTATTCTAAAATTCACCCAAAATTGGCCTGAAATTGCCCTGAAATTCACTTAAAAATTATTCTAAAATTCACACAAAATAGGCCTGAAAATCACTTCTAAATCACCCTAAAATTGTCCTAAAATTCACTTTAAAATCATCCTAAAATTCACCCAAAATTGCCCTGAAATTGTCCTAAAGTTCACCCAAAATTGCCCTAAAATTAGCCTGAAATTGCCCTAAAATTCACCTAAAAATCATCCTAAAATTCAGCCAAAATTGCCTTGAAATTGCTCTAAAAATCAGGCAAAAAATCCCCCAAATTCACCCTACAAAAATTCAAATTTTCACCCTAAATGATCCTAAAATTAACCTAAAAATGCTCCCAAATTCACCTTAAAAAAATTCCTTTTTTTACCTAAAAATCATCCTAAAATTAACCCAAAATTGCCCTAAAATTCAGCCAAAAAGTGTTGTAAATTCATGCTAAAAATATTCAATTTTCACCCCAAAATCATCCTAAAATTCACCAAAATTGGCCTGAAATTGTCCTAAAATTCGCTTAAAAATCATCCTGAAATTCACCCAAAATTGCACTAAAATTCAGCCAAAAATATCCCTTAAATTCACCCTAAAAAAATTCAATTTTCACCCCAAAAATCATCCTAAAATTCACCCAAAATAATCCTAAAATTCACTTAAAAATCATCCTTAAATTCAGCCAAAATTGTCCTAAAATTCATTTTAAAATCATCCTAAAATTCACCCAAAATTGCCCTGAAATTGTCTTAAAAATCAGCCAAAAATACCCCAAATTCACCCTGAAAAAATTCAATTTTCACCCCAAAATCATCCTAAAATTTACTTCAAAATCATCCTAAAATTCAGCCAAAAATCCCCCCAAATTCACCCTGAAAAAATTCAACTTTCAGCCTAAAATCATTCTAAAATTTACATAAATTTGCCCTGAAACTGCCCTAAAAATCAGCCAAAAATACCCCAAATTCAACCTAAAATTCACTTAAAAAGTATTTTGAAGTTCACCCCAGATTTTCCTGAATTGTCCTAAAATTCAGCCAAAAATAGCCCCAAATTCACCCTAAAAAAATTCAATTTTCACCCCAAAATCATCCTAAAATTCACCCAAAATTGACCCAATTTTCACCTTTTTTAATCTCTGTTTTCACTCATTTTTCACCAAATATTCCCCCATTTTTAACCCTTTCTTTACCTGTTTTTCACCCAAATTTTACTGAATTTTAACTTTTTATAACCAATTTTTCACTCATTTTTGACCCCTTTTTTCCCCCCACTTTTAACCCTTTTATAACCAATTTTAACCCTTTTTCCCCCTGCTTTTTACTCATTTTTCCCCATTCTTCCCCCTGTTTTTAACCTTTTATTTCCCCATTTCAACCTTTTATTTCCCTGTATTTAACCCTTTCATAACCAATTTTAACCCTTTCATAACCAACTTTTAACCCCATTTTTCCCTAATTTTTTAATCAGTTTTTGCCCAATTTTCACTCAATTTTTACCAAGTTTCCCCCAATCCCCCTTTCCATTTTTAACCCTTTTATATCCAATTTTTAACCGGATTTTTCCTCATTTCAACTCCATTTTTAACCCTTTTTTCACCCCATTTTTCGCCCAATTTTCGCCCAATTTTCACCAATTTTCACCTAATTTTCCCCAAATTTTCCCCCAATCCCCCTTTCAATTTTTAACCCTTTTATATCCAATTATTTAACCGGATTTTTCCTCATTTCAACACTGTTTTTAACCCTTTCTTCACCCATTTTTCACCCAATTTTCCCCCCATTTTTAACCCTTTCTTTACTGGTTTTCCACCCAAATTTTACTGAATTTTAACTTTTTTATAACCAACTTTTCACTCATTTTTTACCCCTTTTTTCCCTGCTTTTTACTCATTTTTCACCTTATTTTTCACCTTTTATTTCCCCATTTTTAACCTTTTATTCCCCCTATTTAACCCTTTCATATCCAATTTTTAACCAGATTTTTCCTCATTTCAACTCCATTTTTAACCCTTTTTTCGCCCATTTTTCGCCCAATTTTCGCGCAATTTTCACCAAATTTTTCCTCAATATTTTTTCCATTTTTAACCCTTTTATATCCAATTTTTAACCGGATTTTTCCTCATTCCAACTCCATTTTTAACCCTTTTTCCACCCAATTTTCCCTTGTTTTTTCCCCATTTTTCACCCCAAATTTCCCCCATTTTTAACCCTTTCTTTACCCGTTTTTCACCCAAATTTTACTGAATTTTAACCTTTTTATAACCAATTTTTCACTTGGTTTTCACCCCATTTTAACCCTTTTTTCACCACTTTTTCACTTAATTTTGACCCTTTTTTTCCCCCACTTTTAACCCTTTTATAACCAATTTTAACCCATTTTTCCTCACTTTTTATTCATTTTTCCCCCTATTTTTAACCTTTTATTTCCCCATTTTCAACTTTTATTTCGCCCTATTTAACCCTTCCATGACCAATTTTAACCCCATTTTTCCCTCATTTTTTAATCATTTTTTGCCCAATTTTCACCAAATTTTCAGTAAATTTTTACCAAGTTTCCCCCAATCCCCCCTTCCATTTTTAACCCTTTTATATCCAATTTTTAACTGGATTTTTCCTCATTTCAACACCACTTTTAACCCTTTTTTCACCCATTTTTTTCCCCATTTTTCCTAATTTCACCCAATTTTCATCAAATTTTCCCTCAATATCTCTTCCATTTTTAACCCTTTTATATCCAATTTTTAACCGGATTTTCCTCATTCCAATTCCATTTTTAACCCTTTTTTCACCCATTTTTCCCTCGTTTTTTCCCCATTTTTCACCCAATTTTCCCCAAATTTTCCCCCAATCCCCCTCAGCCCATTTTTACCCATTTTCCCAATTTTCACCCCAAATTCCCCCCATTTTAACCCTTTCTTTACCCGTATTCCACCCAAATTTTACTGAATTTTAACTCTATTATAACCAATTTTTCACTCATTTTTGACCCCTTTTTTCCCCCACTTTTAACCCTTTTATAACCAATTTTAACCCATTTTTTTCTCTGCTTTTTACTCATTTTTCCCCCATTTTTCTCCCTATTTTTAACCTTTTATTTCCTCATTTTCAACCTTTTTTTCCCCCTATTTAACCCTTTCATAACCAATTTTTAACCTTTTCCTCACCATTTTTAACCCCATTTTTTACTCATTTTTTATTCAATTTTCACCAAATTTTCGCCAAATTTTCCCTCAACATTTCTTCCATTTTTAACCCTTTTATACCCAATTTTTAACCGGATTTTTCCTCATTTCAGCACCATTTTTAACCCTTTTTTTCACCCATTTTTCCCTCGTTTTTTCCCCATTTTTCGCCCATTTTCACCAAATTTTCCCCAATTTTTCCCCCAATCCCCCCCGGCCCATTTTTAACCCTTTCCCCCATTTTTCACCCCAATTTCCCCCCATTTTTAACCCTTTCTTTACCCGTTTTTCACCCAAATTTTACTGAATTTTAACTTTTTTATATCCACTTTTTCTCTCATTTTTGACCCCTTTTTTCCCCCACTTTTAACCCTTTTATAACCAATTTTAACCCTTTTTTCTCTGCTTTTTACTCATTTTTCACCCATTTTTCCCCCTATTTTTAACTATTTTTTTCCCTGTATTTAACCCTTTCATAACCAATTTTTAATCTTTTCCTCACCAATTTTAACCCCATTTTCCCTCATTTTTTAATCATTTTTTGCCCAATTTTCACCAAATTTTCGCCAAATTTTCCCTCAATATTTCTTCCATTTTTAACCTTTTTATATCCAATTTTTAACCGGATTTTTCCTCATTTCAACTCCATTTTTAACCCTTTTTTCACCCATTTTTCGCCCAATTTCACCTAATTTTCCCCAAATTTTCCCCCAATCCCCCCTTCCATTTTTAACCCTTTTATATCCAATTTTTAACCGGATTTTTGCTCATTTCAACACTGTTTTTAACCCTTTTTTCACCCATTTTTCACCCAATTTTCCCCCATTTTTAACCCTTTCTTTACCATTTTTCACCCAAATTTTACTGAATTTTAACTTTTTTATAACCAATTTTTCACTCATTTTTTACCCCTTTTTTCCCTGCTTTTTACTCATTTTTCACCTTATTTTTAACCTTTTATTTCCCCATTTTTAACCTTTTATTTCCCCCTATTTAACCCTTTCATATCCAATTTTTAACCAGATTTTTCCTCATTTCAACTCCATTTTTAACCCTTTTTTCGCCCATTTTTCGCCCATTTTTCGCCCAATTTTCACCAAATTTTCCCCAAATATTCCTTCCATTTTAACCTTTTTATATCCAATTTTTAACCGGATTTTTCCTCATTTCAACTCCATTTTTAACCCTTTTCTCACCCATTTTTCACCCAATTTTCCCCCCATTTTTAACCCTTTCTTTACTGGTTTTCCACCCAAATTTTACTGAATTTTAACTTTTTTATAACCAACTTTTCACTCATTTTTTACCCCTTTTTTCCCTGCTTTTTACTCATTTTTCACCTTATTTTAACCTTTTATTTCCCCATTTTTAACTTTTTATTTCCCCCTATTTAACCCTTTCATATCCAATTTTAACCAGATTTTTCCTCATATTCAACACCGTTTTTAACCCTTTTTTCACCCATTTTTCACCCAATTTTCACCTAATTTTCCCCAAATTTTCCCCCAATCCCCCTTTCCATTTTTAACCCTTTTATATCCAATTTCTACCCGATTTTTCCTCATTTCAACACCCATTTTTAACCCTTTCTTCACCCATTTTTCCCTCGTTTTTTCCCCATTTTTCGCCCAATTTTCACCCAATTTCCCCAATTTTTCCCCCAATCCCCCCCAGCCCATTTTTCACCCCAATTTTCCCCATTTTAACCCTTTCTTTACCCAAATTTTACTGAATTTTAACCTTTTTATAACCAATTTCTCACTCATTTTTGACCCCTTTTTTCCCCACTTTTAACCCTTTTATAACCAATTTTAACCCATTTTTTCTCTGCTTTTTACTCATTTTTCCCCCTATTTTTAACCTTTTATTTCCCCATTTTCAACCTTTTATTTCCTGTATTTCAACCCTTTCCTAACCAATTTTAACCCCATTTTTCCCTCATTTTTTAATCATTTTTTGCCCAATTTTGACCAAATTTTCAGTAAATTTTTACCAAGTTTCCCCCAAACCCCCCCTTCCATTTTTAACCCTTTTATATCCAATTTTTAACCGGATTTTTCCTCATTCCAACTCCATTTTTAACCCTTTTTTCACCCATATTTTCCCCCTTTTTCACCCCAAATTTCCCCCATTTTTAACCCTTTCTTTACCCATTTTCCACCCAAATTTTACTGAATTTTAACTTTTTTATAACCAATTTTTCACTTGTTTTTCACCCCATTTTAACCCTTTTTTCACCAATTTTTCACTCATTTTTGACCCCTTTTTCTCCCCACTTTTAACCCTTTTATAACCAATTTTAACCCATTTTTTCTCTGCTTTTTACTCATTTTTCCCCCATTTTTCCCCCTATTTTTAACCTTTTATTTCCCATTTTTAACCTTTTATTTCCCCCTATTTAACCCTTTCATAACCAATTTTTAACCTTTTCCTCACCATTTTTAACCCCATTTTTCCCTCATTTTTTAATCTTTTTTTGCCCAATTTTTACCCAATTTTCACCAAATTTTCCCTCAATATTTCTTCCATTTTTAACCCTTTCATATCCAATTTTTACTGGATTTTTCCTCATTTCAACGCCATTTTTAACCCTTTTTTCACCCAATGTTTCCCTCGTTTTTTCCCCATTTTTCACCCCAAATTTCCCCCCATTTTTAACCCTTTCTTTACCCATTTTCCACCCAAATTTTACTGAATTTTAACTTTTTTATAACCAATTTTTAACTTGTTTTTCACCCCATTTTAACCCTTTTTTCACCACTTTTTCACTCATTTTTGACCCCTTTTTCCCCCCACTTTTAACCCTTTTATAACCAATTTTAACCCTTTTTTCCCTGCTTTTTACTCATTTTTCCCCCATTTTCTACCCTATTTTTAACCTTTTATTTCCCATTTTTAACCCTTTCATAACCAATTTTTAACCTTTTTCTCACCATTTTAACCCCATTTTTCCCTCATTTTTTAATCATTTTTTGCCTATTTTTCACCCAATTTTCACCAAATTTTCACCCAATTTTCCCTCAATATCTCTTCCATTTTTAACCCTTTTGTATCCAATTTTTAACCGGATTTTTCCTCATTCCAACTCCATTTTTAACCCTTTTTTCACCCAATTTTCACCCAATTTTCACCAATTTTCCCCCAATGCCCCCTTCCATTTTTAACCCTTTCATATCCAATTTTTAACCGGATTTTTCCTCATTTCAACACTGTTTTTAACCCTTTTTTCACCCAATTTTCACCAAATTCCCCCCCATTTTTAACCCTTTCTTTACTTGTTTTTCACCCAAATTTTACTGAATTTAACTGTTTTATAACCAATTTTTCACTCATTTTTGATCCCTTTTTTCTCCCACTTTTTAACCCTTTTATAACCAATTTTAACCCTTTTTTCTCTGCTTTTTTACTCATTTTTCCCCCTATTTTTAACCTTTTATTTCCCCATATTTAACCCTTTCATAACCAATTTTTAACCTTTTCCTCACCATTTTTAATCCCATTTTTTACTCATTTTTTATTTGTTTTCTGCCCAATTTTCACCAAATTTTTACCAATTTTCCCTCAATATCTCTTCCATTTTTAACCCTTTCATATCCAATTTTTAACCGGATTTTTCCTCATTTCAACACCATTTTTAACCCTTTTTTCACTCATTTTTCACCCATTTTTCACCCAATTTTCACCAAATTTTCACCAAATTTCCCCCATTTTTAACCCTTTCTTTACCCGTTTTTCACCCAAATTTTACTGAATTTTAACTTTTTTATAACCAATTTTTCACTCATTTTTGACCCCTTTTTTACCCCCACTTTTAACCCTTTTATAACCAATTTTAACCCTTTTTTCCCTGCTTTTTACTCATTTTTCCCCCATTCTTCCCCCTATTTTTAACCTTTTATTTCCCCCTATTTAACCTTTCATAACCAATTTTTAACCTTTTCCTCACCAATTTTAACCCCATTTTTCCCTCATTTTTTATTCATTTGTTGCCCATTTTTCACCCAATTTTCACCAAATTTTCACCCAATTTTCCTCAATATCTCTTCCATTTTTAACCCTTTTATATCCAATTTTTAACTGGATTTTTCCTCATTCCAACACCGTTTTTAACCCTTTTTTCACTCATTTTTCACCCATTTTTCGCCCAATTTTGCCCAATTTTTCACCAATCCCCCCACCCCATTTTTAACCCTTTCATATCCAATTTTTAACCAGATTTTTCCTCATTTCAACTCCATTTTTAACCCTTTTTTCACCCATTTTTCCCCATTTTTTGCCCATTTTTCACCAAATTTTCCCCAATTTTTCCCCCAATCCCCCCCAGCCCATTTTTAACCATTTCCCCTATTTTTCACCCCAAATTTCCCCCATTTTTAACCCTTTCTTTACCCATTTTCCACCCAAATTTTACTGAATTTTAACTTTTTTATAACCAATTTTTCACTTGTTTTTCACCACTTTTTCACTCATTTTGATCCTTTTTCCTCCCACTTTTAACCCTTTTATAACCAATTTTAATCCATTTTTTCTCTATTTTTTAACCTTTTATTTCCCCATTTTCAACCTTTTATTTCCCTGTATTTAACGCTTTCTTAACCAATTTTTAACCTTTTCCTCACCATTTTTAACCCCATTTTTTACTCATTTTTATTCAATTTTCACCCAATTTTTGCCAAATTTTCCCCCAATGCCCCCTTCCATTTTTAACCCTTTTATATCCAATTTTTAACCGGATTTTTTCCTCATTTCAACACTGTTTTTAACCCTTTTTTCACCCATTTTTCACCCAATTTTCGCCCAATTTTCACCAAATTTCCCCCCATTTTTAACCCTTTCTTTACCCATTTTTCACCCAAATTTTACTGAATTTTAACTTTTTTATAACCAATTTTTCACTTGTTTTTCATCCTATTTTAACCCTTTTTTTCACCAATTTTTCACTCATTTTTGACCTCTTTTTCCCCTCACTTTTAACCCTTTTATAACCAATTTTAACCCATTTTTTCCCCACTTTTTACCCATTTTTCCCCCCTATTTTTAACCTTTTATTTCCCCGTATTTAACCCTTTGATAACCTATTTTAACCCCATTTTTCCCTCATTTTTAATCATTTTTTGCTCAATTTTCACCAATTTTCACCAAATTTTCACCCATTTTCCCCCAACCCCCGCTTCCATTTTTAACCCTTTCATATCCAATTTTTTTACCCGATTTTTTCCTCATTTCAACTCCATTTTTAACCCTTTTGTCACCCATTTTTCCCTCGTTTTTCCCCATTTTTCCCTCGTTTTTCCCCAATTTTCGCCCAATTTTCACCCAATTTTCACCAGTTTTTCCCCCAATCCCCCCCAGCCCATTTTTAACCATTTTCCTCATTTTTCGCCCCGTTTTTTCCCCCAGGGCTGCCCAGATCGAGCTGCTGCAGCACCTGGTGGCCGTGGCCCACGAGCACAACCTGGGGGTGCCCCTGGAGCTGAAAATCAAATTCAACATCGTGGCCTCGCTCTACGACTACAACCCCAACCTGGCCGCCTACATGAAGGTGAAAATATTGGGAAATTTGAGAAAAAATTGGGTGAAATTTGGGAAAAAATTGGGTGAAAATTGGTGAAATTTGGGTGAAAAACGGGTGAGAAATGGGGAAAAAATGGGGTTAAAAATGGATTATTTGGATTTTTTGTGGTTTATACAAGGTTAAGGGAGAGTTAGAAATGGGGGGAAATTGTCAAAAATTGCATAAAAGTTGGGAAAAAATTGGGTGAAATTTGGGGAAAAAATGGGGTTAAAAATGGGATTTATTTGGATTTTTTGTGACTACAACCCCAGCCTGACCGCCTACATGAGGTGAAAATGGGAAAAAACGGGGGAAAAATGGGCAAAAAATTGGGGAAAAATTGGGAAAAAATCCAGGGAAAATTGGGAAAAAATTGGGTGAAAATTGGGTGAAATTTGGGGAAAAAACGGGTGAGAAATGGGGTTAAAAATGAGATTTATTTGGATTTTTTGTGGCTTATGTGAAGGTGAGAAGGGTTAAAAATGGGGGGAAATTGGCAAAAAATTGGGTGAAATTTGGGGAAAAAATGGGGTTAAAATGGGATTAATTTGGATTTTTTGTGGCTACAACCCAACCTGGTCGCCGTGAAAATGGGGGAAAAAATTGGGGAAAAATTGGGGAAAAATCCGGTGAAAATTGGGAAAAAATTGGGTGAAATTTGGGGAAAAAATGGGTGAGAAATGGGGTTAAAAATGGGGTTAAAAATGGGATTTATTTGGAGTTTTTGTGGCTACAACCCCAACCTGGCCGCCTACATGAGGTGAAAATGGGGAAAAACGGGGAAAAATGGGGAAAAAAATTGGGGAAAAATTGGGTGAAAAATGGGTGAGAAATGGGGGAAAAATCGGGAAAAAAATGCGTTAAAAATGGGATTTACTTGGGTTTTTTGTGGCTTATGTGAAGGTGAAGAAAGGGTTAAAATGGGGGAAAATTGGCATAAAATTGCATAAAAATAGGGTAAAAATTGGGTGAAATTTGGGGAAAAAATTGGGAAAAAATGGGGTTAAAAATGGGATTTATTTGGAATTTTTGTGGCTACAACCCCAACCTGGCCGCCTACATGAAGGTGAAAATATTGGGAAAAGTGGGGGAAAAATGGGCAAAAATTGGGAAAAAATCCGGTGGAAATTGGGGAAAATTGGGGGAAAATTGGGTGAAAATTGGGTGAAATTTGGGGGAAAAATGGGAAAAAAACGGGTGAGAAATGGGGTTAAAAATGGGATTTATTTGGATTTTTTGTGGCTTATGTGAAGGTGAAGAAAGGGTTAAAAATGGGGGGAAATTGGCAAAAAATTGGGTGAAATTTGGGGAAAAATGGGGTTAAAAATGGGATTTATTTGGATTTTTTGTGGCTACAACCCCAACCTGGCCGCCTACACAAAAGTGAAAATGGGGGAAAAAATTGGGTGGAAATTGGAAGAAATTCAGGTGAAATTTGAGGAAAAATGGGGTTAAAAATGGAATTTTTTTTTTTGTATTTTTGGAGTTATGGGTAGGTAAATAAAGAATAAAAATTGGGGAAATTGAGAAAAAAATGAGGGAAATTTGGGTAAAAATGGGATTAAAAATGGGATTAATTTGGATTTTTTTTGGTTCTTACAGAGGTGAAGAAAGGGTTGAAAATTGGGGAAATTTGGGAAAAAAATTGTGGAAAATTTTAAGGAAAAAGTGGGGGGGAAAATGGAATAAAAACGGGGTTAAAAATGGGATTTATTTGGATTTTTTGTTCGTTTTTCAGCCAGAATTATGGCAGAAGTGCCTGGGCTGATCTGTGGAGTAAATTTAGGATTTTTGGGATATATTTATAATTTTTTTATTTATTTTCAGCCGGAATTGTGGCAGAAGTGCCTGGGCTGATTTATGGAGTAAATTTAGCATTATTTAGGATTATTTATAATTTTTTCTCCATTTCCAGCCGGAATTGTGGCAGAAGTGCCTGGGCTGCTCTGTGGGGTGGATTTGAATTTTTGGGATATTTTTGGGATATATTTATAATTTTTTTATTTATTTTCAGCCTGAATTATGGCAGAAGTGCCTGGGCTGATCTATGGAGTAAATTTAGGATTATTTAGGATTATTTATAATTTTTTAATTTATTTCCAGCCTGAGCTGTGGCAGAAGTGCCTGGGCTGATTTATGGGGTTAATTTGGGATTTTTGGGGTATTTTTATAATTTTTAATTTATTTTCAGCCCAAGCTATGGCAGAAGTGCCTGGGCGGATTTATGGGGTCACATTTGGGATTATTTAGGATTATTTAGGATTATTTATAATTTTTTGATTTATTTCCAGCCCGAGCTATGGCAGAAGTGCCCTGGGCTGATCTGTGGGGTGGATTTGGAATTTTTGGGATATTTTTGGGATATATTTATAATTTTTTAATTTATTTTCAGCCTGAATTATGGCAGAAGTGCCTGGGCTGATTTATGGAGTAAATTTAGGATTATTTAGGATTATTTAGGATTTTTTTTCCATTTCCAGCCTGAGCTGTGCAGAAGTGCCTGGGCTGATTTATGGAGTGAATTTAGGATTATTTAGGATTATTTATAATTTTTTGATTTATTTTCAGCCTGAGTTATGGCAGAAGTGCCTGGCTGATTTATGGAGTAAATTTAGATTATTTAGGATTATTTATAATTTTTTGATTTATTTTCAGCCCGAGCTATGGCAGAAGTGCCTGGGCTGATCTGTGGGGTCACATTTGGGATATTTTTGGGATATATTTATAATTTTTTAATTTATTTCAGCCTGAGCTGTGGCAGAAGTGCCTGGGCTGATTTATGGAATAAATTTAGCATTATTTAGGATTATTTATAATTTTTTCTCCATTTCCAGCCGGAATTGTGGCAGAAGTGCCTGGGCTGATTTATGGGGTCAGTTTGGGATTTTGGGATATTTTAATAAATTTTTAATTTATTTTCAGCCGAATTGTGGCAGAAGTGCCTGGGCTGCTCTGTGGGGTCACATTTGGGATTTTTGGATATATTTATAATTTTTTGATTTATTTTCAGCCGGAATTGTGGCAGAAGTGCTTGGGCTGATTTATGGAATAAATTTAGAATTTTTGGGGTCACATTTGGGATTTTTGGGGTCAGATTTATAATTTTTTGGGATTTTTTCTCCATTTTAGCCAGAATTATGGCAGAAGTGCCTGGGCTGATTTTTGGGGTCACATTTGTATTTTTGGGATATTTTTATAATTTTTTGGGGATTTTTTCCAGCCTGAATTATGGCAGAAGTGCCTGGGCTGAACTGTGGGGTAAATTTAGCATTATTTAGGATTATTTATAATTTTTTAATTATTTTCAGCCGGAATTGTAGCAGAAGTGCCTGGGCTGATTTATGGAGTAAATTTAGGATTATTTAAGATTATTTATAATTTTTTCTCCATTTTAGCCTGAGGTATGGCAGAAGTGCCTGGGCTGATTTATGGACTCAGTTTGGGATTTTTTGCGATATTTTTATAATTTTTTTATTTATTTCCAGCCTGAGTTACGGCAGAAGTGCCTGGCTGATTTATGGAGTAAATTTAGGATTATTTAGATTAATTTAGGTTTATTTATATTTTTTTTAATTTATTTTCAGCCTGAGCTATGGCAGAAGTGCCTGGGCTGATTTATGGAGTAAATTTAGCATTATTTAGGATTATTTAGGATTATTTATATTTTTTTTTTATTTATTTTCAGCCTGAGCTATGGCAGAAGTGCCTGGGCTGATTTATGGAGTAAATTTAGCATTATTTAGGATTATTTATAAATTTTTTAATTTATTTCAGCCTGAATTATGGCAGAAGTGCCTGGGCTGATTTATGGGGTTAGGATTGGGATTTTTGGGATATTTTTTAATTTTTTTATTTATTTTCAGCCTGAATTGTGGCAGAAGTGCCTGGGCTGATTTATGGAGTAAATTTAGCATTATTTAGGATTATTTAAAATTTTTTTATTTATTTTCAGCCCGAGCTGTGGCAGAAGTGCCTGGGCTGATCTGTGGAGTAAATTTAGGATTATTTAGGATTATTCAGGATTATTTATAATTTTTTTTTCCATTTTTAGCCTGAATTATGGCAGAAGTGCCTGGCTGATCTGTGGGGTGGATTTGGGATTTTTGGGATATTTTAATAAATTTTGATTTATTTCCAGCCTGAATTGTGGCAGAAGTGCCTGGGCTGATTTATGGAGTAAATTTAGGATTATTTAAGATTATTTATATTTTTTTGTCCATTTTCAGCCGGAATTGTGGCAGAAGTGCCTGGGCTGATTTATGGAGTAAATTTAGGATTTTTGGGATATATTTATAATTTTTAATTTATTTTAGCCTGAGCTGTGGCAGAAGTGCCTGGGCTGATCAGTGGGGTCACATTTGGGATTTTTGGGATATTTTTATTATTTTTTCTCCATTTTTAGCCGGAATTATGGCAGAAGTGCCTGGGCTGATTTATGGAGTAAATTTAGGATTATTTAGGATTATTTAGGATTATTTATGTTTTTTTTGATTTATTTTCAGCCTGAGCTGTGGCAGAAGTGCCTGGGCTGATCAGTGGAGTAAATTTAGGATTATTTAGGATTATTTAGGATTATTTATAATTTTTTCTCCATTTTCAGCCGGAATTGTGGCAGAAGTGCCTGGGCTGAACTGTGGGGTAAATTTAGGATTATTTAGGATTATTTATAATTTTTTATTTATTTCCAGCCCGAGTTATGGCAGAAGTGCCTGGGCTGATTTATGGGGTCACATTTGGGATTTTTAGGATATATTTATAATTTTTTAATTTATTTTCAGCCGGAATTATGGCAGAAGTGCCTGGGCTGATTTTTGGGGTCACATTTGGAATTTTTGGGATATTTTTGGGATATATTTATAATTTTTTGGGATTTTTTCCAGCCGGAATTATGGCAGAAGTGCCTGGGCTGATTTATGGGGTCACATTTGGAATTTTTGGGATATTTTTGGGATATATTTATAATTATTTCTCCATTTTTATAGCCTGAATTGTGGCAGAAGTGCCTGGGCTGATTTATGGAGTAAATTTAGGATTTTTGGGATATATTATAATTATTTTATTTATTTCCAGCCTGAGTTATGGCAGAAGTGCCTGGGCTGATTTATGGGGTAAATTCAGGATTTTTGGGATATATTTATAATTATTTCTCCATTTTTATAGCCTGAGCTGTGGCAGAAGTGCCTGGGCTGATTTACAGGATCACATTTGGCATTTTTGGGATATATTTATAATTATTTCTCCATTTTTATAGCCGGAATTGTGGCAGAAGTGCCTGGGCTGATCTGTGGGGTGGATTTGGAATTTTTGGGATATTTTTGGGATATATTTATAATTTTTTGGGATTTTTTCCAGCCGGAATTGTGGCAGAAGTGCCTGGGCTGCATCGAGGAGCTGCTGGAGCTGCTCTTTGCCCACCCCGAGATTTTCGTGGGAGAAAACGTCCTGGAGGAGTCCGAGAACCTCAGCAACCCCGAGCAGGTTGGTGTGGGATTTATAGGGAATTTATATGGGATTTTATATGGGATTTATTGGGGGTTTATTGGGGATTTATTGGGGATTTATTGGGATTTATTGGGGATTTGTTGGGGAGTTATATGTCTTTTATATGGGATTTATTGGGGTTTTATATGGGATTTATTGGGGTTTTATATAAAATTTATATGGCATTTATTGGGGGTTTATTGGAGATTTATAGAGGATTTATTGGGGATTTATGGGGGATTTATTGGGAATTTATATGGGATTTATTGGGGATTTATTGGGCATTTATGTGGCATTTATATGGGATTTATTGGGGATTTGTTGGGGGTTTATGGGGGATTTATTGGGAATTTATATGGGATTTATTGGGGTTTTATTGGGGCTTTTATATGGAATTTATTGGGGATTTGTTGGGGAGTTATATGGGATTTATTGGGGATTTATTGGGGATTTATTGGGGATTTTTTGGGGGTTTATATGGGATTTATTGGGGATTAATTGGGGATTTATATGGGATTTATTGGGGATTTATATGGATTTGTTGGGGATTTATGGGGGGTTTATTGGAGATTTATATGGGATTTATTGGGATTTGTTGGGGGTTTATGGGGGATTTATTGGGAATTTATATGGGATTTATTGGGGTTTTATTGGGGCTTTTATATGGAATTTATTGGGGATTTGTTGGGGAGTTATATGGGATTTATTGGGGATTTATTGGGGATTTATTGGGGATTTATTGGGGATTTTTTGGGGGTTTATATGGGATTTATTGGGGATTTATATGGGATTTATTGGGGATTTATATGGGATTTGTTGGGGATTTATGGGGGGTTTATTGGAGATTTATATGGGATTTATTGGGGATTTGTTGGGATTTTATATGGGATTTATTGGGGATTTATTGGGGATTTAAATGAGATTTATATGGGTTTTATATGGGATTTATTGGGGATTTATATGGGAGTTATATGGGATTTATATGGGATTTATTGGGGATTTATATGGGATTTATTGGGATTTATTGGGGATTTATTGGGCTTTTATATGAGATTTATATGGGTTTTATATGGGATTTATTGGGGATTTTATATGGGATTTATTGGGAATTTATAGGAGATTTAATGGAGACTTATGGGGGATTTATATGGGATTTATTGGGGATTTATTGGGCTTTTATATGAGATTTATATGGGTTTTATATGGGATTTATTGGGGATTTTATATGGATTTATTGGGGATTTATATGGATTTATTGGAGGTTTATTGGAGGTTAATTGGGGATTTATATGAGATTTATTGGGGGGTTTATATGGGATTTATATGGGATTTATTAGGGATTTATTGGGGACTTACTGGGCGTTTATATGGGATTTATTGGGGTTTATATGGGATTTATTGGGGTTTTATTGGGGATTTATTGGGGATTTATATGGGATTTATTGGGGATTTATATGGGATTTATATGGGATTTATATGGGATTTATATGCGATTTATTGGGGATTTATAGGGGATGTATATGGGATTTATTGGGGATTTATTGGAATTTATATGGGGTTTATTGGGGATTTATTGGGGATTTTTTGGGGATTTATTGGGGGTTTATGTGGGGTTTATTGGGGGTTTATTGGGGATTTATATGGGATTTTTTGGGGGTTTATATGGGATTTATATGGGATTTATTGGGGATTTATATGGGATTTATTGGGGATTTATTGGGGATTTATATGGGATTTATATGGAATTTATTGGGGTTTATTGGGGATTTATTGGGGGCTTATTGGGGGTCTATGGGGATTTATATGGGATTTATTGGGGGTTTATTGGGGATTTATTTGGGCTTTTATATGGGATTTATATGGGATTTATTGGGGCTTTTATATGGGATTTATTGGGGATTTATGGGAGATTTATTGGGGTTTTATATGGGATTTATTGGGGGTTTATATGGGATTTATATGAGATTTATTGGGGATTTATTGGGGATTTTATATGGGATTTATTGGGGATTTATATGGGATTTATGTGGGATTTTTTGGGGGTTTATATGGGATTTTTTTGGGGGTTTATTGGGGATTTGTATGGGATTTATTGGGCATTTATTGGGGTTTCATATGGGATTTATATGGGATTTATTGGGGGTTTATTGGGGATTTATAGAGGATTTATTGGGGCTTTTATATGGAATTTATTGGGAATTTAGCTGGGATTTATTGGGGATATGTTGGGGATTTATATGGGATTTATTGGGGACTTTTTGGGGATTTATATGGGATTTATTGGGGATTTATTGGGCATTTATTGGAGAATTTTGTGGGATTTATAGGGGATTTATTGGGCATTTCTATGGGGATTTATTGGGGTTTTATATGGGATTTATTGGGGGTTTATTGGAGATTTATCGGGGGTTTATATGGGATTTATATGGGATTTATTGGGGATTTATTGGGGATTTATATGAGATTTATATGGGATTTATGTGGAATTTATTGGGGATTTGTTGGACAGTTATATGGATTTATTGGGGATTTATATGGGTTTTATTCGGGATTTATTGGGGATTTATGCAGGATTTATGCAGGATTTATATGGCATTTATTGGGGGTTTATTGGGGATTTTGGGGTCATTTTTGGGGTTATTTATGGGATTTTTTGGGTGATTTTTATGGGATTTTTGGGGGATTTTTATGGGATTTTTGGGGTGATTTTAATGGGGTTTTTATGGGATTTTAATGGGATTTTTGGGTGATTTTGGGGTGATTTTTATGGGATTTTAATGGGATTTTTGGGTGATTTTAATGGGATTTTTATGGGATTTTTTGTGTTATTTTGGAGGAATTTTTATGGGATTTTTGGGGTGATTCTTATGGGATTTTTATAGGATTTTTGGGGGATTTTTATGGGATTTTTTGGGTTATTTTGGGGGATTTTTATGGGATTTTTGGGTGATTTTTATGGGATTTTTTGGGTGATTTTAATGGGGTTTTTATGGGATTTTAATGGGATTTTTGGGTGATTTTGGGGTGATTTTTATGGGATTTTTAGGGTTATTTTGGGGTGATTTTAATAGGATTTTTGGGTGATTTTTATGGGATTTTTAGGGTGATTTTAATGGGATTTTTATGGGATTTTTGGGTGATTTTGAGGTAATTTTGGGGTAATTTTGGGGTGTTTTTAATGGGATTTTTGGGGGCATTTTTATGGGATTTTTTGGGTGATTTTGGGGTGATTTTAATGGATTTTTGGGTAATTTTGGGGTGATTTTTATGGGATTTTTGGGGTCATTTTTATCGGATTTTTAAGGGAATTTTTGGGTTATTTTCGGGTGATTTTAATGGGATTTTAATGGGATTTTTGGGTGATTTTGAGGTAATTTTGAGGTAATTTTGGGGTATTTTTCAGCCTTTCCGTGTCCGTGGCTGTGTCCTGACCCTGGTGGAGCGAATGGACGAGGAGTTCACCAAGATCATGCAGAACACGGACCCGCACTCGCAGGGTGGGACAAAACAAAATAACCCCAAAAAATCTCCAAAAAATAAAAAAAAAATCCCCAAAAAAACACGAAAATAACCCCAAAAAATCCCTGAAAAAATAAAAACAAATCTTCCCAAAAAAACAAATTAACCCCAAAAAAATCCCTGAAAAAATAAAAAAAAAATCTCCCCCAAAAAAACCAAAATAACCCCAAAAAAATCCCCCCCCAAAAACCAAAATAACCCCAAAAAAATATCCAAAAAATTAAATTTAAAAGTCTCCCAAAAAACCAAAATAACCTCCCAAAATCCCCGAGAAATTAGAAAAAAATCTCCCCCAAGAAACCAAAATTAATCCAAAAAATCCCTGAAAAATTAGAAAAAAATCTCCCCAAAAAAACCAAATTAACCCCAAAAAATCCCCGAAAAAATAAAAAAAGTCCCCTCAAAAAAACCAAATTAACCCCAAAAAATCCCCCTAAAAATCCCTGAACAATTTAAAAAGAAATGCCCACCAAAAAACCAAAATAACCCTAAAAATTGCTGAAAAATTTAAAAAAATTCCCCCCCAAAAAAGCAAAATAACCCCAAAAAATCCCTGAAAAATTAGAAAAAAATCCCCCAAAAAAACAAAAATAACCCAAAAAATCTTCCAAAAATCTCAAAAAAGCAAAACAAAAAAACCCCACCCAGGACAAACAAAAAAAAAAAAATTCTAAAAGAAATACCCAGAAAAAAAATTTTTTCTGCTGAAGGATCCAGATCCCAAACTTGGCCTCACCTGCGGCTCATCTGGATGGGATTTTGGGGGTTTTATTTTTTGAAATTTTTTTTTTGTTCTGGGGATTTTTTGGGGTTTTTTTGGGATTTTTTGGGGATTTTTTTGAGTTTTTTAGGGATTTTTTGGGGGATTTTTTTAATTTTTTGGGATTTTTTGGGGTTTTTTGGGGGGTTTTTTGGGATTTTTTTTGAGTTTTATGGGGGATTATTTTTTAATTTTTTGGGATTTTGAGGGATTTTTTTTTTTTTGGGGATTTTTTGGGGTTTTTTTTTGGAGTTTTTTTGGGATTTTTTGGGTTTTAGGACCTCACCTGTCCCCCAGGTGTGCCCAGGTGAGTTCCCAGCACACCTGGAGCTCCTGAAGGACCCAGACCCCAAACTGGGACTCACCTGGATGGGATTTTTTTGGAATTTTTTTGGATTTTTTTTTATTTTATTTTTTGGAATTTTTTTGTTTGTTTTTTTAGGATTTTTTGGGGGTTTTCTGATCTTTTATCACCTCACCTGTCCCCCAGGTAACCCAGGTGTGTCCAGATGTGGCCTCAGAACATCTGGAGCACCTGAAGGACCCAGACCCTGAACTGGGGCTCACCTGGGGCTCACCTGGGTGGAATTTTTTTGGATTTTTTTTTTGTATTTTTCAGGAATTTTGTGGGATTTTTTGTGGGATTTTTTGTGGGATTTTACACACCTGTTCCCCAGGTGTGTAACCCAGGTATATTTTGCATTTTTTGCATTTTCCCTCCCAGAGTACGTGGAGCACCTGAAGGACGAGGCGCGCGTCTCAGACCCCAAACTGGGGCTCACCTGGGTGGATTTTTTTGGTTTTTGGGTGGATTTTTTCGGGTTTTTTTTTTATTTTTTCAGGAATTTTTTGCCCTCCCCTGTCCCCCAGGTCCCCCAGGTGTGGTTTTGTGTTTCCCTCCCAGAGCACATGGAGCACCTGAAGGACCCAGACCCCAAACTGGGGCTCACCTGGGGCTCCCCTAGGAGTTACTGGGGCTCACCTGGGTGGATTTTTTTGGTTTTTGGGTGGAATTTTTTGGGTTTTTCCAGGAATTTTTTTTTTGTTTTTTTCAGGAGTTTTGTGGGATTTTTTGTGGGATTTCACAAATCTGTCCCCCAGGTAACCCAGGTGTGTTTGTGTCCCAGAGTACGTGGAGCTCCTGAAGGACCCAGACCCCAAACTGGGGCTCACCTGGGTGGGATTTTTTTGGTTTTTGGGTGAATTTTTTGGGATTTTTTTTGGTTTTTTCAGGATTTTTTGGGGAATTTCTGGTGGGATTTTACACACCTGTCCCCCGTGTCCCCCAGTTATATAACCAGGTACATTTTGCATTTTCCCCCAGAGTTCATGGAGCACCTGAAGGACTCAGACCCTGAACTTGGCCTCACCTGGGAGTTACTGGGGCTCTCCTGGATGGATTTTTTTTGGGGATTTTTTTATTTTTTCAGGATTTTTTTGCCCTCCCCTGTCCCCCAGGTGTGTAACCAGGTGTGTTTTTGTATTTCCCCCCTCCCAGAGTACGTGGAGCACCTGAAGGTCCCAAACTGGGAGTCACCTGGGAGTTAATGCGGTTCACCTGGGGCTCACCTGGGTGGGATTTTTTTGACTTTTTGGGTGGATTTTTTTTTGGGTTTTTTTTTTTTTTCAGGAATTTTTTGCCCTCACCTGTCCCCCAGGTAACCCAGGTGTATTTTATGTTTATTTCCCCCCCAGAGTACGTGGAGCACCTGAAGGACGAGGCGCGCGTCTCAGACCCCAAACTGGGGCTCACCTGGATGGGATTTTTTGGATTTTTTTTTTAATTTTTTCAGGATTTTTTGGGGATTTTTTTGTGGGATTTTACACACCTGTCCCCCGTGCCCCCCAGGTATATAACCAGGTATATTTTTTCATTTTTCCCTCCTCCCAAAGTACTTGGAGCACCTGAAGGATCCAGACCCCAAAGTGGGGCCAAACTGGGCCTCACCTGGGAGTTACTGGGGCTCACCTGGGTGGATTTTTTTGGGATTTTTTTTATTTTTTCAGGAATTTTGTGGGTTTTTTTAATCTCTCCTGTCCCCCAGGTATCTAACCAGGTATATTTTATATTTATTTCCCCTTCCCAGAGTACGTGGAGCACCTGAAGGACGAGGCGCGCGTCTCAGACCCCAAACTGGGGCTCACCTGGGGCTCACCTGGGAGTTACTGGGGCTCACCTGGGTGGATTTTTCTGGAATTTTTTTTATTTTTTCAGGAATTTTTAGCCCTCCCCTGTCCCCCAGGTATATAACCAGGTACATTTTCCATTTTCCCCCCCCAGAGTACGTGGAGCACCTGAAGGACGAGGCGCGCGTGTGCCGCATCATCGCGCGGCTGCAGCGCTACCTGCAGGGCAAGGGCAGCCCCGAGGAGCTGTGCCGGGTGTACCTGCGGCGCGTCCTCCACACCTACTACAAGTTCGACTACGGAGCCGCCCGGCGCCGCCAACGGACAGACGGACAGACGGACGGACAGGCCGGACAGACGGACGGGGACATAGCCAAGGATGTCAAGGAGGAGGGGAAGGAGAAGGAGGAAGGACAGAAGGACAAGCAGGAGGAGGAGGGGAAGGAGGAGGAGGAAGGGCAGAAGGACGGAGGGAAGGAGAAGGAGGTGGAGGAGGAGGAGGAAGAGGAGGAGGACTCGGAGGCGCTGATGGAGAGGCTCTGCAGGTCAGGGGGGGTTGAAATCTTGGGATTCTGGATCAAAATTTTGGTTTTTTGGGGTTGAAATTTCAGGATTTTAGACCAAAATTTTGCCGGTTTTGGGGCTGAAATTTTAAGATTTTTGCGTTGAAATTTTGGGATCTTTGGGGTTGAAATTTGGGACTTTTGGGGTTGAAATTTTGAGAGTTTGGGGGTTGAAGTCTTGGGATTTTGGGGTTGAAGTCTCAGGATTATGGTGTTAAAATCTTAAATTTTTTGTGTGGAAATTTCAGGATTTTTAGGGTTGAAATTTTGAGATTTTTGAGTTGAAATTTTGGGATTTTTGGGGTTGAAATCTTGGGATTCTGGATCAAAATTTTGCATTTTTTGGGGCTGAAATCTTGGATTTTGGGGTTGAAATTTGGAGAGTTTGGGGGTTGAAGTCTTGGGATTTTGGCGTTGAAATCTCAGGATTTTGGGGTTAAAGTCTCAGGATTATGGCGTTAAAATCTTAAATTTTTTGGGTGGAAATCTTGGGATTTTTGGGGTTGAAATCTCAGGATTTTTGGATAAAGATTTTGCGGTTTTTGGGGCTGAAATCTCGGGATTTTTGGATCAAAATTTTGTGGTTTTTTGGGTTGAAATCTCGGGATTTTTGCGTTGAAATTTTGGGATTTTTGAGTTGAAATTTCGGGATTTTCGGATCAAAATTTTGTGGATTTTGGGGCTGAAATTTTGGATTTTTGGAGTTGAAATCTCAGGATTTTGGGGCTGAAATTTCAGGATTTTGAGGTTGAAATCTTAGGATTTTTGGGGTTAAAGTCTCAGGATTTTGGCGTTAAAATCTTAAATTTTTCGGGTGGAAATTTTGGGACTTTTTGGATCAAAATTTTGTGGATTTTGGGGTTGGAATCTTGGGATTTTGGGCTTGAAATGTTGGGATTTTTGGATCAAAATTGTGCGGTTTTTGAGGTTGAAATTTTGCGTTTTTTGGGGTTAAAATCTCGGGATTTTTGGTTCAAAATTTTGCGGTTTTTTTGGGTTGAAATCTCAGGATTTTTGTGTTGAAATTTTGGGATTTTTGGAGTTGAAATCTCAGGATTTTGGGGTTGAAATTTTGGGATTTTTGAGGTTCAAATTTCGGGACTTTGGGATTGAAATTTTGGGATTTTTGGAGTTGAAATCTCAGGATTTTGGGGCTGAAATTTCAGGATTTTGAGGTTGAAATCTTGGGATCTTTAGATCAAAATTTTGTGGATTTTGGGGTTGAAATCTTGAGATGTTTGGGGTTAAAGTCTTCGATTTTTGGATCAAAATTTTGCATTTTTTGGGGTTGAAGTGTTGGGATTTTGAGGATTAAAGTCTTGGGATTTAATGATCAAAATTTTGTGGTTTTTTGGGTTGAAATCTCAGGGTTTTTGCGTTGAAACTTTGGGATTTTTCGTTCAAAATTTTGCGTTTTCTGGGGCTGAAATTTTGAGATTTTTTGTGTTGGAATCTTGGGATTTTGGGGGTTAAAGTCTTGGGATTTTTGGATCAAAATTTTGTGGATTTTGGGGTTGAAATCTTGAGATTTTTGAGGTTAAAATCTCAGGATTTTTGGATTAGAATTTTGGTTTTTGGGGGTTGGAATCTTGGGATTTTTGGATCAAAATTTTGTGGATTTTGAGGTTGAAATCTTGAGATTTTAGGGTAAAATCTCGGGATTTATGATCAAAATTTTGTGGATTTTTGGGTTGAAATCTCGGGATTTTTGCATTGAAACTTTGGGATTTTTGCGTTGAAATTTTGGGATTTTCGGAGTTGAAATCTCAGGATTTTGGGGTTGAAATTTTGGGATTTTTGGGGTTGAAATTTTGGGATTTTGGGGATTTTTGGGGTTGAAATTTTGTGACTTTTGGGTTGAAATTTTGAGATTTTTGAGGTTCAAATTTCAGGACTTTGGGGTTGAAATTTTGGAACTTTTGGGTTGAAATTTTGGGACTTTTGGGTTGAAATTTGGGGTTTTTTGGGGTTGAAATTTTGGGATTTTTGAGTTGAAATTTTGGGATTTTGAGGGTGAAATCTCAGGATTTTTGGGGTTAAAGTCTTCGATTTTTGGATCAAAATTTTGTGGTTTTCCAGTTAAAACTTGGGATTTTTGGATCAGAATTTTGGTTTTTTGGGGTTAAAATCTTGGGATTTTGGGCTTGAAATTTTGGGATTTTTGGATCAAATTTTGTGGATTTTGGGGTTGAAATCTTGGGATTTTGGGGCTGAAATTTCAGGATTTTGTGGTTGAAATCTTGGGATTTTTGGATCAAAATTTTGTGGATTTTGGGGTTGAAATTTTTGGGTTTTTGAGGTTGAAATTTTGGGACTTTTGGGTTGAAATTTTGGGATCTTTAGATCAAAATTTTGTGGATTTTGAGGTTGAAATCTTGAGATGTTTGGGGTTAAAGTCTTCGATTTTTGGATCAAAATTTTGCATTTTTTGGGGTTGAAATGTTGGGATTTTGGGGAGTAAAGTCTTGGGATTTATGGATCAAAATTTTGCGTTTTTTGGGGTTGAAATCTTGGATTTTTGGGGTTGAAATCTCAGGATTTTGGGACTGAAATTTCAGGATTTTGGGGTTGAAATCTTGGGATTTTTGGGGTTAAAATCTCAGGATTTTTGGATCAGAATTTTGGTTTTTTGGGGTTGAAATCTCGGGATTTTGGGGCTGAAATTTTGAAATTTTTGGGATAAAAGTCTTGGGATTCTGGATCAAAATTTTGCGGTTTTTGGGGTTGAAATGTTGGGATTTTGGGAGTTTAAGTCTTGGGATTTATGGATCAAAATTTAGCATTTTTGGGGGTTGAAATCTTGGATTTTGGGGTTGAAATTTTGAGATTTTTTGGGTTGAAATCTTGGTATTTTTGGATCAAAACTTTGCATTTTTTGGGGTTGAAATTTTCAGATTTTTTGGGTGGAAGTGTCGGGATTTTTGGGGTTGAAATCTTGGGATTCTGGATCAAAATTTTGGTTTTTTGGGGTTGAAATTTCAGGATTTTAGACCAAAATTTTGCCGGTTTTGGGGCTGAAATTTTAAGATTTTTGGGGTTAAAATCTGGGGATTTTAGGGTTGAAATCTTGGGATTTTTAGATCAAAATTTTGCATTTTTTGGGGTTGAAATCTTGAGATTTTTGGGGTTAAAGTCTCAGGATTTTGGCGTTAAAATCTTAAATTTTTTGGGTGGAAATTTTGGGACTTTTTGGATCAAAATTTTGTGGATTTTGGGGTTGAAATCTCGGGATTTTTGGGGTTGAAATTTTGAGACTTTGGGATTGAAATTTTGGGATTTTTGGGGTTGAAATTTGGGGTTTTTGGGTTGAAATTTTGGGATTTTTGGATTAAAATTTTGGTTTTTTGGGGCTGAAATCTTGGGATTTTTGGATCAAAATTTTGTGGATTTTGGGGTTGAAATGTTGGGATTTTGGGGTTGAAATTTTTGGATTTTTGGGTTGAAATTTTGAAACTTTGGGGTTGAAATTTTGTTACTTTTGGGTTGAAATTTTGGGATTTTGAGGGTGAAATCTCGGGACTTTTGGGATTGAAATTTTGGGATTTTTGGGGTTGAAATTTTGAGACTTTTGGGTTGAAATTTTGTGGATTTTGGGTTTGAAATCTTGAAATTTTTGAGGTTAAAATCTCGGGATTTTTGGATCAAAATTTTGCGTTTTTTGGGGTTGAAATTTCGGGATTTTTGCGTTGAAATTTTGGGATTTTTGAGTTGAAATTTCGGGATTTTCGGATCAAAATTTTGTGGATTTTGGGGCTGAAATTTTGGGATTTTTGGAGTTGAAATCTCAGGATTTTGGGGCTGAAATTTCAGGATTTTGAGGTTGAAATCTTGGGATTTTTGGGGTTAAAGTCCCAGGATTTTAGGGTTGAAATTTTGTTACTTTTGGGGTTGAAATCTTGGGATTTTTGGGGTTGAAGTCTTGGGATTTTTGGATCAACATTTTACGGTTTTTTTAGGGCTGAAATTTTGAGATTTTTGAGGTTAAAATCTCGGGATCTTTGGATCAAAATTTTCCGGTTTTTGGGTTGAAATCTCGGGATTTTTGCGTTGAAATTTTGGGATTTTTCGTTCAAAATTTTGCGTTTTCTGGGGCTGAAATTTTGAGGTTTTTGTATTGGAATCTTGGGATTTTGGGGGTTGAAATCTTCGATTTTTGGATCAAAATTTTGTGGTTTATGGGTTGAAATTTTGGGATTTTTGGATCAAAATTTTGCGTTCTTTGGGGCTGAAATCTTGGGATTTTGGGCTTGAAATTTTGGGATTTTTGGATCAAAATTTTGTGGATTTTGGGGTTGAAATCTTGGGATTTTTGAGGTTAAAATCTCAGGATTTTTGGATCAAAGTTTTCTGTTTTTGGGGCTGAAATGTTCAGATTTTTTGGGTTGAAATTTTGGGATTTTTGGGGTTAAAATTTTGCATTTTTTGGAGCTGAAATCTTGGGATTTTGGGTCAGAATTTTTTATTTTTTGGGGTTGAAATATCAGGATTTTGGGGGTTAAAATCTCAGGATTTCTGGATCAGTATTTTGCGTTTTTTGGTGTTGAAATCTTGGGATTTTTGAGGTTGAAATTTTGGGACTTTGGGGTTAAAATTGTGGGATTTTTGGAGTTGAAATCTCAGGATTTTGGGGCTGAAATTTCAGGATTTTGAGGTTGAAATCTCGGGATTTTTGGGGTTAAAGTCTCAGGATTTTGGCGTTAAAATCTTAAATTTTTTGGGTGGAAATTTCGGGACTTTGGGATTGAAATTTTGGGACTTTTGGGTTGAAATTTGGAACTTTGGGGTTGAAGTTTTGAGATTTTTGGGTTGAAATTTTGGGATTTTTGGGGTTGAAATTTTGGGATTTTTAGGGCTGAAATCTCGGGATTTTTGGGTTAAATTTTGAGATTTTTGGGGTTGAAATTTTGGAACTTTGGGGTTGAAGTTTTGAGATTTTTGGGTTGAAATTTTGGGACTTTTGGGTTGAAATTTTGGGACTTTGGGGTTGAAGTTTTGAGATTTTTGAGTTGAAATTTTGGGATTTTTGGGGTTGAAATTTTGGGATTTTTGAGTTGAAATTTTGGGACTTTGGGGTTGAAATTTTGGGACTTTTGGGTTGAAGTTCTGAGATTTTTGAGTTGAAATTTTGGGATTTTTGGGGTTGAAATTTTGGGATTTTTGGATCAAAATTTTGTGGGTTTTGAGGTTGAAGTCTCGGGATTTTTGCATTGAAATTTTGGGATTTTCGGAGTTGGAATTTCAGGCTTTTTGGGTTGAAGTTTGGAGATGTTTGGGGTTAAAATCTTGGATTTTTGGATCAAAATTTTGTGGTTTTGGAGTTAAAATCTTGGGATTTTTGGTTCATGATTTTTCATTTTTTGGGGTTGAAATGTTGGGATTTTGGGGGTTAAAGTCTTGGCATTTTTGGATCAAAATTTTCTGTTTTTTGGGGTTGAAATTTTCAGATTTTTTGGGTGGAAGTGTCGGGATTTTTGGAGTTGAAATCTTGGGGTTTTTTGGGGTTGAAATTGTGGGATTTTTTGATCAAAATTTTGCATTTTTGGGGGGTGAAATGTCGGGATTTTGGGGTTGAAATTTTTGGATTTTTGGGTTGAAATTTTGGGATTTTGGGGTTGAAATCTTGGGATTTTTGGGGTTAAAGTCTTCGATTTTTGGATCAAAATTTTGTGGTTTTCCAGTTAAAACTTGGGATTTTTGGATCAGAATTTTGGTTTTTTGGGGTTGAAATGTTGGGATTTTGGGGGTTAAAGTCTTGGCATTTTTGGATCAAAATTTTCTGTTTTTTGGGGTTGAAATTTTCAGATTTTTTGGGTGGAAGTGTCGGGATTTTTGGGGTTGAAATTTTGGGATTTTTGGGTTGAAATTTTGGGAATTTTGGGGTTGAAACCTCGGGATTTTTAGGTTGAAATTTTGGGATTTTTGGGGTTAAAATTTTGCATTTTTTGGGGCTGAAATATTGGGATTTTGGATCAGAATTTTTCATTTTTTGGGGTTGAAGTGTTGGGATTTTGGGGGTTAAAGTCTTGGGACTTATGGATCAAAATTTTGCGTTTTTTTGGGGTTGAAATCTTGGGATTTTGGGTTTGAATTCTTGGGATTTTTGGATCAAAATTTTGCATTTTTTGGGGCTGAAATTTTGAGATTTTTAGGGTTGAAATCTCGAGATTTTGGGGTTGAAACGTTTGGATTTTTGAATCAAAATTTTGGTTTTTTGGGGTTGAAATCTTGGGATTTTTCGTTCAAAATTTTGCGTTTTTTTGGGGCTGAAATTTTGAGATTTTTTTGTCGGAATCTTGGGATTTTGGGGGTTGAAATCTTCGATTTTTGGATCAAAATTTTGCATTTTTTGGGGTTGAAATCTTGGGTTTTTGGGGTTGGAATTTTGGGATTTTTGGATCAAAATTTTGCATTGTTGGGGGTTGAAATCTTGGGATTTTTTTGATCAAAATTTTGTGTTTTTTGGGGTTGAAATTTTGTGTTTTTTGGGGTTAAAATTTCAAGATTTTTGGATCAAAATTTTGTGGTTTATGGGGTTGAAATGTTCAGATTTTTGGGGTTAAAATCTCGGGATTTTTGGATCTAAATTTTGCATTTTTTGGGGTTGAAATCTTGGGATTTTTGAGGTTGAAATTTTGGGATTTTTGGGGTTAAAATCTTCAATTTTTGGATCAAAATTTTGTGGTTTTGGAGTTAAAACCTTGGATTTTTTGATCAAAATTTTGCATTTTTTGGGGTTGAAATCTTGGGATTTTGGGCTTGAAATTTTGAGATTTTTGGATCAAAATTTTCCAGTTTTTGAGGTTGAAGTTTTGGGATTTTTGGGGCTGAAATCTCGGTATTTTTGGGGTTGAAATCCTCGATTTTTGGATCAAAATGTTGTGGTTTTTGGGGTTGAAGTCTTGGGATTTTGGGGTTGAAATTTCAGGATTTTTGGGTAGAAATTTCGGCGTTTTGGGAGATGAAACGTCAGGAATTTTGGGGCGGAAATTTTGTTATTTTTGGGTGTAAATTTGTGTATTTCGTGCCCAGGTTCGTGTACGCCAAGGACCGCACGGACCGGATCCGCACCTGCGCCATCCTGTGCCACATCTACCACCACGCCCTGCACAGCCGCTGGTACCGCGCCCGCGACCTCATGCTGATGTCGCACCTGCAGGACAACATCCAGCACGCCGACCCACCTGTGCAGGTGAGAAAGGGTTAAATACCTGGGCAGGTAAGGGTTAAATACACCTGAAAGGGTTAAACACACCTGCAGGACAACATCCAGCACGCTGACCCACCTGTGCAGGTGAGGGTTAAATAAACACACACACCTGAAAGGGTTAAACACACCTGAAAGGGTTAAACACACCTGCAGGACAACATCCAGCACGCTGATCCACCTGTGCAGGTGAGAAAGGGTTAAACACCTGGGCAGGTAAGGGTTAAACACACCTGGGCAGGTAAGGTTAAACACGGCACCTGCAGGACAACATCCAGCACGCTGATCCTCCTGTGCAGGTAACGGTTAAACACCTGGGCAGGTAAGGGTTAAACACACCTGGAAGGGTTAAACACACCTGGGAGTGTGAGACTGATACACCTGGGCAGGTAAGGGTTAAACACACCTGCAGGACAACATCCAGCACGCTGATCCTCCTGTGCAGGTGAGGAAGGGTTAAATACACACCTGGGCAGGTAAGGGTTAAACACACCTGAAAGGGTTAAATACACTTGAATGGGTTAAACACACCTGAAAGGGTTAAACACACCTGGGAGTGTGAGACTGACACACCTGGGCAGGTAAGGGTTAAACACTGCACCTGAAAGGGTTAAACACGGCACCTGCAGGACAACATCCAGCACGGTGACCCACCTGTGCAGGTGAGAAAGGGTTAATGACACACCTGAAAGGGTTAAACGCACCTGGAAAGGTTAAACACACCTGGGCAGGTAAGGGTTAAACACAGCATCTGCAGGACAACATCCAGCACGCTGATCCGCCTGTGCAGGTGAGGGTTAAAAGGGTTAAACACACCTGAATGGGTTAAACACACCTGTGCAGGTAACGGTTAATGACACCTGAAAGGGTTAAACACACCTGGGCAGGTAAGGGTTAAACACCTGGACAGGTAAGGGTTAAACATAAACACCATACCTGCAGGACAACATCCAGCACGCCGACCCACCTGTGCAGGTGAGAAAGGGTTAAACACACACCTGGAAAGGTTCAACTTGTTGTGACCTCCAAAACCCCCATTTCCAACCCCAAAATTTCCATTTTCACCCCCAAAAATTGGGGTTTTTTTCCCCAAATTCCCCATTTCTCACCCCAAACCCCCCTCTTTTACCCCCCCAGATCCTCTACAACCGCACCATGGTCCAGCTGGGCATCTGCGCCTTCCGCCAGGGGCTGATCAAGGACGCTCACAACGCCCTGCTGGACATCCAGAGCTCCGGCCGCGCCAAGGAGCTGCTGGGCCAGGGGCTGCTGCTCCGGAGCCTGCAGGAGAGGAACGCGGAGCAGGAGAAGGTGGAGAAGCGGCGCCAGGTCCCCTTCCACATGCACGTCAACCTGGAGCTGCTCGAGTGCGTCTACCTGGTGGCGGCCATGCTGCTGGAGATCCCCTACATGGCGGCGCACGAGTTCGACGCCCGCCGCAGGATGATCAGCAAGCAGTTCCACCACCAGCTGCGCGTGGGCGAGAGGCAGCCGCTCCTCGGTACCGGATGGGCCGGAATTTGGGGGTTTTGAGCAAAAATTTGGGGGGTTCAGGTCAAAATTTGGGGTTTTGAGGTCAAAAATGGGTTCTTGAGGTCCATAATTACCTTGGGTCGCTCTTGGTTTGGTTCTTCTATCTCTTAAAATGGTGATTCTAGATCTTCTTGATGTTCCTCAGGCCAAATTCAGATTTTTGGATAAAAAGTTGGGGATTTTGACCAAAAAATGGGTTCTTGAGGTCCATAATCACCTTGGGTCAGTCTTGGTTTGGTGGTTCCAGGCCTTAAGATGGCGATTCTAGATCTTCTTGATGTTCCTCAGACCATGGTTAGTGGTATTGACCCAAGATTTGGAGTTTCTGAGGTCAAAAATTGGGTTTTTGAGGTCCATAATTACCTTGGGTCAGTCTTGGTTTGGTTTTTCTATCTTTTAAAATGGCGTTTCTAGATCTTCTTGATGTTCCTCAGACTAAAATCAGTGGCTTTGACCAAAATATTGAGATTTTGACCTGAAATTGGGTTCTTGAGGTCCATAATTACCTTAATCCAGTCTTGGTTTGGTTCTCCTATCATTTAAAATGGTGATTCTAGATCTTCTTGCTGTTCCTCAGACCAAAATTGGGGATTTTGACCAAATTTTCAAAATCTAGGCCCAAAATTGGGTTCTTGAGGTCCATAATTACCTTGGGTCGGTCTTGGTTTGGTGGTTCTAGGCCTTAAGACAGCGATTCTAGATCTTCTTGATGTTCCTCAGACCATGGTTGGTGGTATTGACCCAAAATTTGGGGGTTTTAGGCCAAAATTTGGGGGTTTTGAGGTGAAAAATGGGGTTTTGAGGTCCATAATTACCTTGGGTCGGTCTTGGTTTGGTTCTCCTATCCCTTAAAATGGAGCTTCTAGATCTTCTTGATGTTCCTCAAACTAAAAGTGGAGTTTTTTACTAAAATCTTGAGATTTTGACCCAAACTTGGGTTTTGAGGTCCATAATTACCTTGGGTCGGTCTTGGTTTGGTGGTTCTAGGCCTTAAAATGGCGATTCTAGATCTTCTTGATGTTCCTCAGACCATGGTTGGTGGTATTGACCCAAGATTTGGGACTTTTGAGGTCAAAAATTGGGTTTTGAGGTCCATAATTACCTTAATTCAGTCTTGGTTTGGTGTTTCTATCATTTAAAATGGAGGTTCTCGAGCTTCTTGATGTTCCTCAGACTAAAATTGCTGGTTTTGACCAAAATTTCAAAATCTAGGCCCAAAATTGGGTTTTGAGGTCCATAATTACCTTGGGTCAGTCTTGGTTTGGTTCTTCTATCTCTTAAAATGGCGATTCTAGATCTTCTTGATGTTCCTCAAACTAAAATCAGTGACTTTGACCAAAATCTTGAGATTTTGACCTGAAATTGGGTTCTTGAGGTCCATAATTACCTTGGGTCAGTCTTGGTTTAGTGTTTCCATCATTTAAAATGAAGGTTTTAGATCTTCTTGATGTTCCTCAGACCATGGTTGGTGGTATTGACCCAAGATTTGGGGGTTTTCAGGTGAAAAATGGGGTTTTGAGGTCCATAATTACCTCAATCCAGTCTTGGTTTGGTTTTTGTATCTTTTAAAATGGAGGTTTTAGATCTTCTTGATGTTCCTCAGACCATGGTTGGTGATATGGATGAAATTTGGAGTTTCTGAGGTCAAAAATTGGGTTCTTGAGGTCCATAATTACCTTGATTCAGTCTTGGTTTGGTTCTTCTATCTCTTAAAATGGAGGCTCTAGATCTTTGTGATGTTCCTCAGACCATGGTTGGTGGTATTGACCCCAGATTTGGGGGTTTTAAGGTGAAAATCTGGGTTTTGAGGTCCATAATTACCTTGGGTCGCTCTTGGTTTGGTGTTTCTATCATTTAAAATGGCGATTCTAGATCTTCTTGATGTTCCTCAGACCATGGTTGGTGGTGTTGACCCAAGATTTGGAGGTTTCGGGTTAAGATTTGGGGGTTTTGAGGTGAAAAATTGGGTTTTGAGGTCCAGAATTACCTTGGGTCAGTCTTGGTTTGGTTCTCCTATCTCTTAAAATGGAGCTTTGTGATCTTCTGGATGTTCCTCAGACCAAACTCAGGTTTTTGGACCAATATTTTGACATTTTGACCCAAACTTGGGTTCTTGAGGTCCATAATTACCTTAATTCAGTCTTGGTTTGGTGGTTCAAGGCCTTAAAATGGCGATTCCAGATCTTCTTGATGTTCCTCAGACCATGGTTGGTGGTGTTGACCCAAGATTTGGAGGTTTAGGGTTGAGATTTGGAGGTTTTGAGGTCCAAAATTGGGTTTTGAGGTCCAGAAATTACCTTGGGTCCCCCCTGTCCAGGACCTTCTCAACCCCTGAAGGTTCCGCCATTTTGTGACCTCCAAAAATTCCAATTTTAACCCTAAAATTTCCATTTTTAACCCTAAAAACTCCCAATTTTTTCCCAAAATTTCCATTTTTTTTTACCCAAATTTTGTATTTTTCACCCCAAAACTTTCTCACCTCTCCCTCACCTGTGTCGCACCTGGACACCTGGAGATGCCGCCATTTTGTGACCTCCAAAAATTCCAATTTTAACCCTAAAAATTCCATTTTTAACCCTAAAAACTCCAAATTTTTTCCCAAAATTTCCATTTTTTTTACCCAAATTTTGTATTTTTCACCCCAAATCTCCTCACTTGTCCCACCTGGAGGTTCCGCCATTTTGTGACCTCCAAAAATTCCAATTTTAACCCTAAAAATTCCATTTTTAACCCTAAAAACTCCATTTTTTTTCCAATTTTTTTCATTTTTTTTCCCAAAATTCTCATTTTTCCCCCCAAAATTTTCTCACTTTTTCCCAGGTGTCCCCCCTGTCCAGGACCTTCTCAACCCCTGGAGATGCCGCCATTTTGTCACCTCCAAAAATTCGAATTTTAACCCTAAAAATTCCATTTTTAACCCTAAAAACTCCAAATTTTTTCCCAAAATTTCCTTTTTTTTTTACCCAAATTTTGTATTTTTCACCCCAAATGTCCTCACCTGGACACCTGGAGGTTCTGCCATTTTGTGACCTCCAAAAATTCCATTTTTAACCCTAAAAATTCCATTTTTAACCCTAAAATCTCCAAATTTTTTCCCAAAATTTCCATTTTTTTTTACCCAAATTTTCTATTTTTCACCCCAAAATGTCCTCACCTTTCTCACCTGTCCTGGATCTTCTAAACCCCTGAAGGTTCCGCCATTTTGTGACCTCCAAAATTCCATTTTTAACCCTAAAAACTCCATTTTTAACCCTAAAAACTCCATTTTTTCTCCGATTTTTTCCATTTTTTTTTTCCCAAAATCCTCGTTTTTCACCCCAAATTTTGGTTTTTGTCCCCAGGTCCCCCCGAGTCGATGCGGGAGCACGTGGTGGTGCCGCCATTTTGTGACCCCCAAAAATTCCATTTTTAACCCTAAAAATTCCATTTTTAACCCTAAAAACTCCAAATTTTTTCCCAAAATTTCCATTTTTTTTAATCCAAGTTTTGTATTTTTCACCCCAAAATTTTGTCACTTTTCCCACTTGTTTCCTACCTGTCCTGGACCTTCTCAACCCCTGGAGATGCCGCCATTTTGTGACCTCCAGAAATTCCATTTTTAACCCTAAAAACTCCATTTTTAACCCTAAAAACTCCAATTTTTTTCCCAAAATTTCCATTTTTTTTTACCCAAAATCCTCATTTTTCACCCCAAAATTTCCTCACCTTTCTCATCTGTCCAGGACCTTCTCAACTTTTTGAGCTTCCGCCATTTTGTGACCTCCAAAAATTCCAATTTTAACCCTAAAAATTCCATTTTTAACCCTAAAAACTCCAAATTTTTTCCCAAAATTTCCTTTTTTTTTTTACCCAAATTTTGTATTTTTCACCCCAAATGTCCTCACTTGGACACCTGGAGGTTCTGCCATTTTGTGACCTCCAAAAATTCGAATTTTAACCCTAAAAATTCCATTTTTAACCCTAAAAATTCCATTTTTAACCCTAAAAACTCCAGATTTTTTCCCAAAATTTCCATTTTTTTACCCAAATTTTGTATTTTTCACCCCAAATCTCCTCACCTTTCTCACCTGTCCAGGACCTCCTCAACCCCTGGAGATGCCGCCATTTTGTGACCTCCAAAATTCCATTTTTAACCCTAAAAACTCCATTTTTAACCCCAAAAGCTCCAAATTTTTTCCCAAAATTTCCATTTTTTTTACCCAAATTTTGTATTTTTCACCCCAAATCTCCTCCCTTGTCCCACCTGGACATCTGGGGGTTCTGCCATTTTATGACCTCCAAAATTTTGAATTTTAACCCTAAAAATTCCATTTTTAACCCTAAAAACTCCATTTTTTCTCCGATTTTTTTCTTTTTTTTTTCCCAAAATCCTCATTTTTCACCCCAAAATTTTCTCACTTTTTCCCAGGTGTCTCCCCTGTCCTGGACCTTCTCAACCCCTGGAGATGCCGCCATTTTGTGACCTCCAAAATTCAAATTTTAACCCTAAAAATTCCATTTTTAACCAAAAAATTCCATTTTTAACCCTAAAATCTCCAAATTTTTCCCCAAAATTTCCATTTTTTTTTACCCAAATTTTGTATTTTTTACCCCAAATGTTCTCACTTGGACACCTGAAGGTTCTGCCATTTTGTGACCTCCCAAAATTCCATTTTTAACCCTAAAAATTCCATTTTTAACCCTAAAAACTCCAAATTTTTTCCTAAAATTTCCATTTTTTTTTACCCAAATTTTGTATTTTTCACCCCAAAATTTTGTCACTTGTCCCACTTGTTTTCTACCTGTCCTGGACCTTCTCAACCCCTGGAGATGCCGCCATTTTGTGACCTCCAAAAATTCCAATTTTAACCCTAAAAATTCCATTTTTAATCCTAAAAACTCCAATTTTTTCCCAAAATTTCCATTTTTTTTACCCAAATTTTGCATTTTTCACCCCAAAATTTCCTCACCTTTCTCACCTGTCCAGGATCTTCTCAACCCCTGGAGATGCCGCCATTTTGTGACCTCCAAAAATTCCATTTTTAACCCTAAAAACTCCATTTTTTCTCCGATTTTTTCATTTTTTTTTACCCAAATTTTGTATTTTTCACCCCAAATGTCCTCACTTGGACACCTGGAGGTTCTGCCATTTTGTGACCTCCAAAAATTCCAATTTTAACCCTAAAAATTCCATTTTTAACCCTAAAAATTCCAAATTTTTTTCCCAAAATTTCCATTTTTTTTAACTCAAATTTTGTATTTTTCACCCCAAATCTCCTCCCTTGTCCCACCTGGACACCTGGATGTTCTGGCATTTTGTGACCTCCAAAAATTCCATTTCCAACCCTAAAAATTCCATTTTTAACCCTAAAAATTCCATTTTTTCTCCGATTTTTTTCTTTTTTTTTTCCCAAAATTCTCATTTTTCACCCCAAAATTTTCTCACTTTTTCCCAGGTGTCCCCCCTGTCCAGGACCTTCTCAACCCCTGGAGATGCCGCCATTTTGTGACCTCCCAAAATTCCATTTTTAACCCTAAAAATTCGAATTTTAACCCTAAAAACTCCATTTTTTCTCCGATTTTTTTCATTTTTTTTTCCCAAATTTTGTGTTTTTCACCCCAAATGTCCTCACTTGGACACCTGAAGGTTCTGCCATTTTGTGACCTCCAAAAACTCAATTTTTAACCCTAAAAATTCCATTTTTAACCCTAAAAATTCCATTTTTAACCCTAAAAACTCCATTTTTTCTCCGATTTTTTTCATTTTTTTTTCCCAAAATCCTCGTTTTTCACCCCAAATTTCTGTCCCCACCCCAGGTCCCCCCGAGTCGATGCGGGAGCACGTGGTGGTGCCGCCATTTTGGGACCCCCAAAATTCCAACTTTAACCCTAAAAATTCCATTTTTAACCCTAAAAACTCCAAATTTTTTCCAAAAATTTCCAATTTTTTTTACCCAAATTTTGTATTTTTCACCCCAAATGTCCTCACTTGGACACCTGAAGGTTCCGCCATTTTGTGACCTCCAAAAATTCCATTTTTAACCCTAAAAATTCCATTTTTAACCCTAAAAACTCCATTTTTTCTCCGATTTTTTTCATTTTTTTTTTCCCAAAATCCTCGTTTTTCACCCCAAATTTCTGTCCCCACCCCAGGTCCCCCCGAGTCGATGCGGGAGCACGTGGTGGTGCCGCCATTTTGGGACCTTCAAAAATTCCATTTTTAACCCTAAAAATTCCATTTTTAACCCCAAAAACTCCAAATTTTTTCCCAAAATTTCCCTTTTTTTTTACCCAAATTTTGTATTTTACACCCCAAAATTTCCTCACTTTTCTCACCTGTCCAGAACCTTCTCAACCCCTGAAGGTTCCGCCATTTTGTGACCTCAAAAATTCGAATTTTAACCCTAAAAACTCCATTTTTTCTCCGATTTTTTCCATTTTTTTTTTCCCAAAATCCTCGTTTTTCACCCCAAATTTCTGTCCCCACCCCAGGTCCCCCCGAGTCGATGCGGGAGCACGTGGTGGTGCCGCCATTTTGGGACCTCCAAAAATTCCAATTTTAACCCTAAAAATTCCATTTTTAACCCTAAAAATTCCATTTTTTCTCCGATTTTTTCCATTTTTTTTTTCCCAAAATCCTCGTTTTCACCCCAAATTTTGGTTTTTGTCCCAGGTCCCCCCGAGTCGATGCGGGAGCACGTGGTGGTGCCGCCATTTTGTGACCTCCAAAAATTCCAATTTTAACCCTAAAAACTCCATTTTTTCTCCGATTTTTTTCATTTTTTTTTTCCCAAAATCCTCGTTTTTCACCCCAAATTTTGGTTTTGTCCCCAGGTCCCCCCGAGTCGATGCGGGAGCACGTAATGGTGCCGCCATTTTGGGACCTCCAAAAATTCGAATTTTAACCCTAAAAACTCCATTTTTTCTCCGATTTTTTCCATTTTTTTTTTCCCAAAATCCTCGTTTTTCACCCCAAATTTCTGTCCCCACCCCAGGTCCCCCCGAGTCGATGCGGGAGCACGTGGTGGTGCCGCCATTTTGTGACTCCCAAAAATTCCATTTTTAACCCTAAAAACTCCATTTTTTCTCCGATTTTTTTCATTTTTTTTTTCCCAAAATCCTCATTTTTCACCCCAAATTTCTGTCCCCACCCCAGGTCCCCCCGAGTCGATGCGGGAGCACGTGGTGGCCGCCTCCAAGGCCATGAAAACGGGGGACTGGCGCCGCTGCCACCGCTTCGTGGTCAACGAGAAAATGAACGGGAAGGTTTGGGACCTGTTCCCCGAGGCCGACCAGGTGCGCGCCATGCTCGTCAGGTGAGACACCAAAAATAATAATTTTGGGAAAATTTGGGGATTTTTGAGGGTTTAGGAATTTTTTTGGAATTTTTTGGTGATTTTTTGGTGATTTTTTGTGAATTTTTTGGTGATTTTTGGGGGATTTATTGTGATTTTTTTGGTGATTTTTTGTGGATTTTACGTGGATTTTATGTGGATTTTTTTTGGGATTTTTTGGGCAATTTTTGCGTTATTTTGGGGATTTTTGGTGATTTTTTGGGGATTTTTTTGTGATTTTTTGGAGATTTTTTGGTGATTTTTTAAGATTTTTTTTATTTTTTTGGTGATATTTTGGGGAATTTTTTGGTGATTTTTGGGGATTTTTGGGGATTTTTTGGCAATTTTTTGTGAGTTTTTGGGGATTTTTTGGGGATTTTTTGGGGGATTTTTTGGGGACTTTTTTGTGATTTTTTGGTGATTTTTGGGATTTTTTGGGGATTTTTTCGGGATTTTTTTGGGGATTTTTTGGTGTTTTTGGGGGATTTTTGGGGGATTTTTTGGGTGATTTTTTTGGGATTTTTTTGGGATTTTTTGGTGATTTTGGGGGATTTGGGGAGGTTCAAGGTTTGGGACCTGTTCCCCGAGGCCGACCAGGTGCGCGCCATGCTCGTCAGGTGAGACACCAAAAATTGCCATTTTGGGAAAATTTGGGCAATTTTGGGGATTTCTGAGGGTTTGGGATTTTTTGGGATTTTTTTGGGAATTTTTTGTGATTTTTTGGGATTTTTTTGGGATTTTTTTGGTGATTTTTTGTGGATTTTATGTGAATTTTTTGTGGACTTTTTGGGGTTTTTTGGTGATTTTTTGTGTATTTTATGTGGATTTTATGTGGATTTTTTGGGCAATTTTTGGGTTATTTTGGGAAATTTTTTTGTGATTTTTTGGGGATTTTTTGGTGATTTTTGGGGAATTTTTTGGGATTTTTTGGTGATTTTTTTTGATTTTTTGGTGATTTTTTGTGTATTTTACGTGGATTTTTTGGAGATTTTTTGGGCAATTTTTGGTGATTTTTTGGGATTTTTTTGGTGATTTTTGGGTGATTTTTTGTGGATTTTTGGGTGTTTTTTTGGGATTTTTTTGGTGATTTTTTGGGATTTTTTGGGGGATTTTTTGGCGATTTTTTGGTGATTTTTGGGGGATTCTTTTGTGATTTTTTGGGATTTTTTAGTAATTTTTTTGTGATTTTGGGGATTTGGGGAGGTTCCAAGTTTGGGACCTGTTCCCCGAGGCCGACCAGGTGCGCGCCATGCTCGTCAGGTGAGACACCAAAAATTGGGATTTTGGGAAAATTTGGGCGATTTTGGGGATTTTTGAGGGTTTAGGGATTTTTTTGGGATTTTTTGGGGATTTTTTGGGGATTTTTGGGAATTTTTTTGTGATTTTTTGGTGATTTTTCATCGATTTTTTGTGGATTTTGGGGGGATTTTCGTCTATTTTTGGGTGATTTTTTGGGGATTTTTTTTGGATTTTTGGGTGATTAATTGGGGTTTTTCGGGGATTTTTTGGGGATTTTTTGGGGATTTTTTGGGTTTTTTATTTTTTTGGTGATTTTTTGGGATTTTTTTAGGGGATTTTTTTGTGATTTTTTTTGTGATTTTTTGGTGATTTTTTTTTATTTTTTGGTGATTTTTTGTGGATTTTACGTGGATTTTATGTGGATTTTTTTGGGGATTTTTGGTGATTTTTTGGGGATTTTTTGCGATTTTCTGGTGATTCTTTGGGATTTTTTGGTGATTTTTTGGTGATTTTTTGGGGATTTTTTGGTGATTTTTTGGGGAATTTTTGGGGATTTTTTGGTGATTTTTTTGGGATTTTTTGGTGATTTTTTGGGGATTTTTGGTGATTTTTGTGGATTTTATGTGAATTTTTGGGGATTTTTTGGTGATTTTTTGGGGATTTTTTGGTGATTTTTCATTGATTTTTGGGTTATTTTTTGTGGATTTTTTGGGGATTTTTTGGGGATTTTTGGTGATTTTTTGGGGAATTTTTCTGGGATTTTTTGGGATTTTTGGGGATTTTTTTTGGTGATTTTTTGGTGATTTTTGGGATTTTTTGGGGATTTTTTGGTGATTTTGGGGGATTTGTGGAGGTTCCAAGTTTGGGACCTGTTCCCCGAGGCCGACCAGGTGCGCGCCATGCTCGTCAGGTGAGACACCAAAAATTGGATTTTGGGAAAATTTGGGCATTTTTGAGGGTTTGGGATTTTTTGGGATTTTTTGTGGATTTTTTGGGGATTTTTTTGGGATTTTTTGGCGATTTTTTAGGATTTTTTTGGATTTTTTTGGTGATTTTTTGGTGATTTTTTCATCGATTTTTTGAGGATTTTGGGAGGGATTTTTCATCTATTTTTGGGTGATTTTTGGGATTTTATGGGGGATTTTTTGGGGATTTTTTGGTGATTTTTTTGGTGATTTTTTGGGATTTTTGGTGATTTTTTTGTGATTTTTTGGATTTTTTTGGTGATTTTTTGGGGATTTTTTGGGATTTTTTTGGTGATTTTTTGGGATTTTTTTTGGGGTTTTTGGGTGATTTTTTGGTGATTTTTTGGGGATTTTTTGGTGATTTTTTGGTGATTTTTTTGGGGTTTTGTGGATTTTTTAGGTGATTTTTTTTGGGATTTTTTGGTGATTTCTTGGCGATATTTTGCAATTCTTTTGGTGATTTTTGGGAATTTTTTGGGATTTTTTGGTGATTTTTTTCGGATTTTTTGGTGATTTTTTTGGGATTTTTTGGTGTTTTTTTGGTGATTTTTTGTGGATTTTACATGGATTTTATGTGGATTTTTTTGGGCAATTTTTGGGTAATTTTGGGGATTTTTTGGTGATTTTTTGGAGGGATTTTTGGGTAATTTTTGGTGATTTTTGGGTGATTTTATGTGGATTTTTGGAGATTTTTGGGTGATTTTTGGGTGATTTTTTGTTGATTTTTTGGGTGATTTTTTGTGAAATATTGGGGGATTTTGAGGTTCTCAGGTCAGTCCCACCTGGGCTCAGGGAAAAAAAATTGTGGGATTTTGGACAAATTTGGCTTTTCTGGGATTTTTTTGGCAATTTTTTTGGTGATTTTGGGGATTTTTTTCGGATTTTTTGGTGATTTTTTTGGCGATTTTTTGTGGATTTTGGGGGGATTTTGGGTCATTTTGGAGACATTTTGTGGCGTTTTCAGCCATTTTGGGTCATTTTGGGCAGAAAAGGAGAATTTTGGGCCATTCTGGGTCCATTTTCATCATTTTGGGGTAATTTTGGAGGATTTTGGGGTCATTTTCAGTCACCGTTTTTGGGCCATTTTGGGCCATTTTGGGTCATTTTTGGGCCATTTTCAGCCACAATTTTTGGGCTATTTTGGGGCAATTTTCAGCCATTTTTGGGCCATTTGGGGTCTGGAAAGGAGGATTTTGAGTCATTTTGGGGCCATTTTGGGTCATTTTGGGCCAATATTGGGGCCATTTTTAGCCACAATTTTTGGGCCATTTTGGGTCAATTTTCAGCCATTTTGGAGCCATTTTGGGTCATTTTGGAGCCATTTTGGGCCAATATTGGGGCCATTTTCAGCCACAATTTTTGGGCCATTTTGGGGCAATTTTGGGTTAGAAAAGGAGAATTTTGGGCCATTTTGGAGCCATTTTGGGGCCATTTTCAGCCTCAATTTTTGGGCCATTTTGGGGCAATTTTGGGTCCATTTTTGGGTCATTTTTGGGCCATTTTGGGGCCATTTTCAGCCACAATTTTTGGGCCATTTTGGGGCAATTTTCAGCCGTTTTTGGGCCATTTTGGGTGAGGAAAGGAGAATTTTGAGTCATTTTGGGGCCATTTTGGGCCATTTTCAGCCACAATTTTTGGGCAATTTTGGGGCCATTTTGGGTGAGGAAAGGAGAATTTTGAGTCATTTTAAGGCCATTTTGAGGCCATTTTCAGCCACAATTTTTGGGCCATTTTGGGCCATTTTGGGGCCATTTTGGGCCAATATTGGGGCCATTTTCAGCCACAATTTTTGGGCAATTTTGGGGCCATTTTGGGTGAGGAAAGGAGAATTTTGGGGCCATTTTGGGGCCATTTTCAGCCACAATTTTTGGGCCATTTTGGGTCAATTTTCAACCATTTTGGAGCCATTTTTGGGTCATTTTGGGGCAATTTTCAGCCTTTTTAGGCCATTTTGGAGCCATTTTGGGGCCATTTTGGGCCAATATTGGGGTCATTATCAGCCACAATTTTTGGGCAATTTTGGGGCCATTTTGGGTGAGGAAAGGACAATTTTGGGGCCATTTTTGGGTCATTTTTGGGCCATTTTTGGGGCCAATATTGGGGTCATTTTCAGCCACAATTTTTGGGCAATTTTGGGTGAAGAAAGGAGAATTTTGGGGCCATTTTGGGTCATTTTCAGCCACAATTTTTGGGCCATTTTGGGGCCATTTTCAGCCATTTTTGGGTCATTTTGGGGCCATTTTGGGTCATTTTTGGGCCATTTTCAGCCACAATTTTTGGGCCATTTTGGGTCAATTTATGGCCATTTTGGGGCCATTTTGGGTGAGGAAAGGGGAATTTTGGGACCATTTTGGGGTAATTTTGGAGGATTTTGGGTCACTTTGGGTCCATTTTGGGCAGAAAAGGAGAATTTGGATAATTTTGGGGTAATTTTGGAGGATTTGGGGCCATTTTGGGGCAATTTTGGGTGAGAAAAGGAGAATTTTGGGTCATTTTGGAGCCATTTTGGGATCATTTTCAGCCACAATTTTTGGGCTATTTTGGGTCAATTTTCAGCCATTTTTGGGCCATTTTTGGGGCCACTTTGGGTCATTTTTGGGCCATTTTCAGCCACAATTTTTGGGCAATTTTTGGGCCATTTTGGGTGAGGCAAGGAGAATTTTGGGGCCATTTTGGGGCCATTTTGGGCCAATATTGGGGCCATTTTCAGCCACAATTTTTGGGCCATTTTGGGTCAATTTTCAGCCTTTTTGGAGCCATTTTGGGTCATTTTTGGGCCATTTTGGGGCTATTTTGGGTCAATTTTCAGCCACAATTTTTGGGCCATTTTGGGGCCATTTTGGGGCCATTTTGGGTGAGGAAAGGAGAATTTTGGGTCATTTTGGGGCCATTTTGGGTCATTTTGGAGCCATTTTGGGGCCATTTTCAGCCATAATTTTTGGGCTATTTTGGGTCACTTTGGGGTCATTTTGGGCCATTTTTGGGCCAATATTGGGGCCATTTTCAGCCACAATTTTTGGGCCATTTTAGGGCCATTTTCAGCCTTTTTGGGCCATTTTGGAGCCATTTTGGTTCATTTTGGGGCCATTTTGGGTCGTTTTTGGGCCATTTTCAGCCACAATTTTTGGGCAATTTTGGGGCAATTTTGGGTGAGAAAAGGAGAATTTTGGACCATTTTGGGGCCATTTTCAGCCACAATTTTTGGGCAATTTTGGGTCATTTTTGGGCCATTTTGGGTCTATTTTGGGGCCATTTTCAGCCACAATTTTTGGGCAATTTTGGGGCCGTTTTGGGTGAGGAAAGGAGAATTTTGGGGCCATTTTGGGGCCATTTTGGGGCCATTTTCAGCCACAATTTTTGGGCCATTTTGGGTCAATTTCTGGCAATTTTGGTGCCATTTTGATTGAGAAAAGGAGAATTTTGGGACCATTTTGGGGTAATTTTGGAGGATTTTGGGTCACTTTGGGTCCATTTTCAGCCATTTAGGGTTAGAAAAGGAGGATTTGGGGTCATTTTGGGGTAATTTTGGAGATTTTGGGTTAATTTTGAGCCATTTTGGGCCAATATTGGGGCCATTTTCAGCCACAATTTTTGGGCCATTTTGGGGCCATTTTGAGTGAGGAAAAGAGAATTTTGGGGCCATTTTGGGCCATTTTCAGCCACAATTTTTGGGCCATTTTGGGTCAATTTATGGCCATTTTGGGGCAATTTTGGGCCAATATTGGGGCCATTTTCAGCCACAATTTTTGGACCATTTTGGGGCCATTTTGGGTGAGGAAAGGAGAATTTTGGGGCCATTTCTGGGCCATTTTCAGCCACCATTTTTGGGCCATTTTGGGGCCATTTTCAGCCATTTTTGGGTCATATTGGGGCCATTTTGGGTCATTTTTGGGCCATTTTCAGCCACAATTTTTGGGCAATTTTGGGGCCATTTTGGATGAGGAAAGGAGAATTTTGGGGCCATTTTTGGGCCATTTTCAGCCACAATTTTTGGGCCATTTTGGGGCCATTTTGATTGAGAAAAGAAGAATTTTGGGTCATTTTGGGGCCATTTTGGGCCATTTTCAGCCACAATTTTTGGGCCATTTTGGGTCAATTTTTGGCCATTTTGGGGCCATTTTGGGTTAATTTATGGTCATTTTGGGGCCATTTTGATTGAGGAAAGGAGAATTTTGGGACCATTTTGGGGTAATTTTGGAGGATTTTGGGTCACTTTGGGTCCATTTTCAGCCATTTAGGGTTAGAAAAGGAGGATTTGGGGTCATTTTGGGGTAATTTTGGAGAATTTTGGGTCCATTTTGAGCCATTTTGGGCCAATATTGGGGCCATTTTCAGCCACAATTTTTGGGCCATTTTGGAGCCATTTTGGGTTAGAAAAGGAGAATTTTGGGCCATTTTGGAGCCATTTTGGGGCCATTTTCAGCCTCAATTTTTGGGCTATTTTGGGTCACTTTGGGGCCATTTTGGGTCATTTTTGGGCCATTTTCAGCCACAATTTTTGGGCAATTTTGGGGCCATTTTGGGTGAGGAAAGGAGAATTTTGGGGCCATTTTGGAGCCATTTTGGGACCATTTTGGGTCATTTTGGGTCATTTTGGAGCCATTTTGGGGTCATTTTCAGCCACAATTTTTGGGCCATTTTGGGGCAATTTTCAGACATTTTTGGGCCATTTTGGGTGAAGAAAGGAGAATTTTGGGGCCATTTTTGGGCCATTTTCAGCCACAATTTTTGGGCCATTTTGGAGCTATTTTGGGTTAGAAAAGGAGAATTTTTCGTCATTTTGGGGTAATTTTGGTGGATTTTGGGCCATTTTGGGTCCATTTTCCCCATTTTGGGGTATTTTTGGAGGATTTTGGGGCAGGAAAGGAGAATTTTGGGATTTGGGGGTGTGGCCAGGTAAAGAAATTTGGGTCATTTTGGGTCATTTTGGGTCCGGAAAAGAGAATTTTTGGTGATTTTGGGGCCATTTTGGATCCATTTTCACCATTTTGGGTTAGAAAAGGAGAATTTTGGATAATTTTGGGGTAATTTTGGAGATTTTGGGTTAATTTTGGGTGTTTTTTGGCGGCAGGAAGATCCAGGAGGAGTCGCTGCGCACGTACCTGTTCACCTACAGCAGCGTCTACGACTCCATCAGGTCAGAACCTGGGAAAAAATCAGAATTTTGGGTCAAAAATGGGAATTTTTGGGTCAAAAAATGTGAATTTTTGAGGTAAAATATTGGGGGTTTATAAGGAAAAAAATTGTGAATTTTGATGTGAAAAATATGTGAGTTTGGAAGGAAAAAAAAGGGAATTTTGGGGTAAAAATTGAGAATTTTGAGGTAAAAAATTGAGAATTTTGAGGTAAAAATATGCGAGTTTTTAGATAAGAAAAGAGTGGTTTTCAGGTAAAAATTGTGAGTCCTTGAGGTTAAAAAAAATGGTGAATTTTTGGGGGAAAAATGGTGAATTTGGGGGTAAAAGATGGGAAGTTTTGAGTTAAAAAAAAATTGGGAATTTTGAGTGTAAAAGTGAATTTTGATGTAAAAAAATAGGAATTTTAGAGGCAAAAATTGGTGAATTTTGAGCTAGAAAAATATGAATTTGAGGCAAAAATTGGTGGATTTTTATGGAAAAAAATTGGGAATTATAATGGTAAAAATTGGTGAATTTTGAGGTAGAAAAATATGAATTTGAGGCAAAAATTCTTGAATTCTTAGGGAAAAAATTTGGGAATTGTGTGGAAAAAATTGGTGAATTTTGAGCTAGGAAAATATGAATTTGAGGCAAAAATTCCTGAATTTTTAGGGAAAAAATTTGGGAATTATGTGGTAAAAATTGTTGAATTTTGAGCTAGAGAAATACGAATTTGAGGCAAAAATTCGTGGATTTTTAGGAAAAAATTTGGTGGATTTTGAGCTAGAGAAATATGAATTTGAGGTAAAAATTTGTGAATTTTCAGGGAAAAATTTGGGAATTATATGGTAAAAATTGGTGAATTTTGAGCTAGAAAAATACAAATTTGAGGCAAAAATTCGTGGATTTTTAGGGATAAAATTGGTGAATTTTGAGCTAGGAAAATATGAATTTTAGGTAAAAATTTGTGAATTTTTAGGGAAAAAATTTGGCAATTGTGTGGAAAAAATTGGTGAATTTTGAGCTAGGAAAATATGAATTTGAGACAAAAATTTGTGAATTTTTAGGGAAAAAATTGGGAATTTTAGAAGCAAAAAATGGTGAATTTTGAGCTAGAAAAATATGAATTTGAGGCAAAAATTTGTGGATTTTCAGGGAAAAGTTTGGGAATTATATGGTAAAAATTGGTGGATTTTAAGCTAGAGAAATATGAATTTGAGGTAAAAATTTTTGATTTTTTAGGGAAAAATTTGTGAATTTTTAGGGAAAAAATTGTGAATTATATGGTAAAAATTGGTGAATTTTGAGCTAGAAAAATATGAATTTGAAGTAAAAATTTATGGATTTTTAAGGAAAAAAATGGGAATTATATGGTAAAAATTGGTGAATTTTGAGCTAGGAAAATATGAATTTGAGGCAAAAATTCGTGGATTTTTAGGGAAAAAACTGGTGAATTTTGAGCTAGGAAAATATGAATTTGAGGCAAAAATTTCTGAATTTTTAGGAAAAAATTTGGGAATTATATGGTAAAAATTGGTGAATTATGAGGTAGAGAAATATGAATTTGAGGCAAAAATTCGTGGATTTTTAGGCAAAAATTTGTGAATTTTTAGGGAAAAAATTGTGAATTATATGGTAAAAATTGGTGGATTTTGAGCTAGAGAAATATGAATTTGAGGCAAAAATTTGTGAATTTTTAGGGAAAAAATTGGGAATTATATGGTAGAAATTGGTGAATTATGAGGTACAGAAATATGAATTTGAGGTAAAAATTCGTGAATTTTTAGGGAAAAAATTGGGAATTATGTGGTGAAAATTGGTGAATTTCGAGCTAGAAAAATATGAATTTGAGGCAAAAATTCTTGAATTCTTAGGGAAAAAATTTGGGAATTGTGTGGTAAAAATTGGTGAATTTTGAGCTAGAAAAATACGAATTTGAGGTAAAAATTCGTGAATTTTTAGGAATAAAATTCATGAATTTTGAGCTAGGAAAATATGAATTTGAGGTAAAAATTTCTGAATTTTTAGGAAAAAATTTGGGAATTATATGGAAAAATGGGTGAATTTTGAGCTAGAAAAATATGAATTTTAGGCAAAAATTTCTGAACTTTTAGGAAAAAATTTGGGAATTGTATGGCAAAAATTGGTGAATTATGAGGTAGAAAAATATGAATTTGAGGTAAAAATTCGTGAATTTTTAGGGAAAAAATTGGGAATTATGTGGTGAAAATTGGTGAATTTCAAGCTAGAAAAATATGAATTTGAGGCAAAAATTCGTGGATTTTTAGTGAAAAAAATTGGTGAATTTTGAGCTAGGAAAATATGAATTTAAGGTAAAAATTCCTGGATTTTTAGGGATAAAATTGGTGAATTTAGAGCTAGAAAAGTATGAATTTTAGGCAAAAATTGGTGAATTTTTGAGGGAAAAATTTGGGAATTTTAAGGTAAAAATTCTGAACCTTGAGATAAAAATTTGGGGTAAAAATGGGGAATTTCCAAGTATAGATTTTTGTAACTAAACAATAACAAATGTTGAATTTTGAAGTAAGAAATTTGGGGATTTTGGGTTAAAAAGTGGATTTTTCAGCATGGAGACGCTGGCGGCCATGTTTGAGCTGGACCTGCCCACGGTGCACGGGATCATCAGCAAAATGATCATTAACGAGGAGCTGATGGTGAGGGGACATTGGGGACATTGGGGACAACATTGGGGACACACCTGGGACAGGTGTGACACACCTGGGACACACCTGGGGACATTGGGGACACACCTGGGACAGGTGTGACCTTACCTGGGGACACACCCACGGTGCACAGGACCATCAGCAAAATGATCATTAACGAGGAGCTGATGGTGAGGGGACAGTGGGGACATTGGGGACACCTGGGACAGGTGTGACACACCTGGGGACATTGGGGGACATTGGGGACACCTGGGACAGGTGTGACACACCTGGGGACATTGGGGACATTGGGGACACACCTGGGACAGGTGTGACACACCTGGGGACATTGGGGACATTGGGGACACACCTGGGACAGGTGTGACACACCTGGGGACATTGGGGACATTGGGGACACACCTGGGACAGGTGTGACACACCTGGGGACACCTGGGACACACCTGGGGACATTGGGACAGGCGTGGGGACAGATGTGACCTCACCTGGGGACAGCTGGTACAGGTGTGGGGACAGGTGTGACTTTACCTGGGGACATTGGGGACACCTGGGGACATTGGGGACATTGGGGGACATTGAGGACATTGGAGACATTGGGGGGACATTGGTGACAATGGGGGACGTCATTGGGGGGACATTGGGGACATTGGAGGACATTGGGGACATTGGGGGGCATTGGGGGGGCATTGGGGGGACAGTGGGGACACCTGGGGACATTGGGGACATTGGGGGACAATGGGGGGACATTGGGGGACATTGAGGGGACATTGGGGACATTGGGGGGACATTGGGGACATTGGGGGGACATTGGGGACATTGGCGACACCTGGGGACACACCTGGAACAGGTGTGACACACCTGGGGACACACCTTGGGACACCTGGGGACATTGGGGACATTGGGGACACACTTGAGACAGGTGTGACCTTACCTGGGGAGAGCCGGGGACAATGGGGGACATTGGGGACACCTGGGGACACACCTGGGGACACCTGGGACAGGTGTGACCTTACCTGGGGACATTGGGGACATTGGGGACACACCTGGGGACACACCTGGGACAGGTGTGACCTTACCTGGGGACATTGGGGACATTGGGGACACACCTGGGGACACCTGGGACAGGTGTGACCTTACCTGGGGACACACCCACGGTGCACGGGATCATCAGCAAAATGATCATTAACGAGGAGCTGATGGTGAGGGGACAGTGGGGACATCATTGGGGGGACATTGGGGGACATTGGGGACATTGTGGGACATTGGGGGGACATTGGGGGGACATTGGGGGACATTGGGGGACATTGGGGGGACATTGGGGACATTGGGGGGACATTGGGGGGACATTGGGGGACATTGGGGGGACATTGGGGACATTGGGGGGACATTGGGGACATTGTGGGACATTGGGGGGACATTGGGGACATTGGGGGGATTGGGGACATTGGGGGGACATTGGGGACATTGGGGACACACCTGGGACAGGTGTGACACACCTGGGGACACACCCACGGTGCACGGGATCATCAGCAAAATGATCATTAACGAGGAACTGATGGTGAGGGGACAGTGGGGACATTGGGGACACCTGGGACAGGTGGGACACACCTGGGGACACACCTTGGGACACCTGGGGACATTGGGGACATTGGGGGACATTGGGGACACACCTAGGACAGGTGTGACCTTACCTGGGGACATTGAGGGGACATTGGGGACACACCTGGGGACATTGGGGGGACATTGGGGGACATTGGGGGACATTGGGGACATTGGGGGACATTGGAGGATATTGGGGATATTGGGGGACATTGGGGACATTGGGGGACATTGGGGACACCTGGGGACATTGGGGACATTGGGGACATTGGGGACATTGGGGGACATTGGGGACACCTGGGGACATTGGGGACACACCTGGGGACACACCTGGGGACAGCTGGTACAGGTGTGGGGACAGGTGTGACCTTACCTGGGGACACCTGGGACACACCTGGGGACAGGTGGGGACACCTGGGACAGGTGTGGGGACACCTGGGGACATTGGGGACACCTGGAGACAGGTGTGACCTTACCTGAGACACCTAGGGACAGGTGTGGGGACAGGTGTGACACACCTGGGCACATCTGGGACACACCTGGGACACCTAGGACAGGTGTGATCTTACCTGACAGTTGGGGACAGGTGTGGCCTTACCTGGGGACACACCTGGGGATATTGGAGACACTTGGGACACACCTGGGGACAAATGGGAACATTTGGGGACAGGTGTGACCTCACCTGGGCCACCTGGGGACAAATGGGGACACCTGGGGACAGGTGTGACCTTACCTAAAAGGTGCTTTGGGGTCAATTTCGGTGGTTTGGAGTCCATTTTTGGTCAATTGGAGGCAGTTTTGGGGCCGTTTTGGGCTGGTTTGGGGCCATTTTGGGGCAATTTTGGGCAGTTTTGGAGCCATTTTGGGGTGGTTTCAGGTGGGATTTTTGGGGTCACCTGCAGCCCAGGTGAGCTCACCTGTGCCCACGTGCAGGCCTCGCTGGACCAGCCCACGGCCACGGTGATGATGGAGAGACCCCAATGGGGCCATTTTGGGGTGATTTTGGGCAGTTTTGGAGCCATTTTGGGGTGATTTGGGGCAATTTTGGAGCCATTTTGGGGTGGTTTCAGGTGGGATTTTTGGGGTCACCTGCAGCCCAGGTAAGCTCACCTGTGCTCACCCTCAGGCCTCGCTGGACCAGCCCACGGCCACGGTGATGATGGAGAACCTAAAATGGGGCCATTTTGGGGTGGTTTGGGGCTGTTTTGGAGCCATTTTGGGGTGATTTTGGGCAGTTTTGGGGTGATTTCAGATGGCTTTTTTGGGGTTACCTGTGGGACAGGTGAGTCTCACCTGTGCCCACCTTCAGGCCTCGCTGGACCAGGCCAAAACCACCATGATGCAGAACCTAAAATGGGGCCATTTTGGGGTGGTTTGGGGCAAATTTGGGATGATTTTGATCAGGTTCGGGGCAGTTTTGGGGTGGTTTCAGGTGGGTTTTTGGGGTTACCTGCAGCCCAGGTGAGCTCACCTGTGCTCACCTTTGGGCCTCGCTGGACCAACCCAAAACCACCATGGTGATGATGGGGAGACCCCAATGGGGCCATTTTGGGGTGGTTTGGGGCAGTTTTGGGGCAGTTTTGGGGCCATTTTGGGGTGATTTCAGGTGGGATTTTTGGGGTCACCTGCAGCCCAGGTAAGCTCACCTGTGCTCACCTTTGGGCCTCTCTGGATGAGCCCAAAGCCACCATGATGGAGAACCTAAAATGGGGCCATTTTGGGGTGGTTTGGGGCCATTTTGGGGTGGTTTGGAGCAGTTTTGGAGCCATTTTGGGGTGATTTCAGGTGGGTTTTTGGGGTCACCTGCAGCCCAGGTAATCTCACCTGTGCTCACCTTTAGGCCTCGCTGGACCAGCCCAAAACCACCATGGTGATGGAGAACCTAAAATGGGGCCATTTTGGGGTGGTTTGGGGCCATTTTGGTCAAATTTGGGGCAGTTTTGGGGTGATTTCAGGTGGGATTTTTGGGGTCACCTGCAGCCCAGGTAAGCTCACCTGTGCCCACCTTTAGGCCTCGCTGGACCAGCCCACGGCCACGGTGATGATGGGGAGACCCCAATGGGGCCATTTTGGGGCTATTTTGGGCAGTTTTGGAGCCATTTTGGGGTGGTTTGGAGCCATTTTGGGGTGGTTTGGGGCCATTTTGGGGTGATTTCAGGTGGGGTTTTTGGGGTCACCTGCAGCCCAGGTGAGCTCACCTGTGCCCACCTTCAGGCCTCGCTGGATGAGCCCAAAACCACCACGGTGATGATGGGGAGACCCCAATGGGGCCATTTTGGGGTGGTTTGGGGCAGTTTTGGAGCCATTTTGGGGTGATTTCAGGTGGCTTTTTTGGGGTCACCTGCAGCCCAGGTGAGCTCACCTGTGCCCACCTTTAGGCCTCTCTGGACCAGCCCACGGCCACGGTGATGATGCACCGCACGGAGCCCACGGCCACGCAGAACCTGGCGCTGCAGCTGGCAGAGAAGCTCGGCAACCTGGTGGAGAACAACGAGCGCGTGCTGGACCAGAGGCAGGGCGCCTACGGGGGGTACTTCCGAGGTGGGCACACCTGGGGGCACACCTGGGCACACCTGGGCACACCTGGGGGCACCTGGGCGCACCTGGGTACACCTGGGCACAGCTGGGGTACATCTGGGGCACACCTGGGGCACATCTGGATATAGCTGGGCACAGCTGGATACACCTGGGATATACCTGGATACACCTGGGCACACCTGAGATACACCTGGGGCACACCTGGATACACCTGGGGCACACCTGGGGGCACCTGGGGCACACCTGGATACACCTGGATATACCTGGGGTACACCTGGGAACAGCTGGGTGCACCTGGGCACACCTGGGGTGCACCTGGGGGCATCTGGATACACCTGGGGGCACACCTGGATACACCTGGGCACAGCTGGATACACCTGGGTACAACTGGATACACCTGGGTACAGCTGGATATACCTGGGGTACACCTGGGGCACACCTGGATGCACCTGGGCACACCTGGGGCACACCTGGGGGCACCTGGATACACCTGGGCACACCTGAGGGCACATGGGCACACCTGAGATAAACCTGGGGCACACCTGAGGGTACCTGGGTACACCTGGAGCACACCTGGGTATACCTGGGCACACCTGGGGTACACCTGGATATACCTGGGGGCACCTGAGTCCCCTCTGGGTACACCTGGGCACAGCTGGATACACTTGGGCACACCTGAATATACCTGGGGTACACGTGGGGGCACCTAGATACACCTGGGGCACACCTGGATGCATCTGGGCACAGCTGGATACACTTGGGGTTTCATCTGGGTACACCTGGATATACCTGGGCACACCTGGGCACAGCTGGGGCACACCTGGATACACCTGGGCACAGCTGGATATACCTTGGGTACACCTGGGGGAAGGTGGGAAGTGTCTGGGACACACCTGGGCACACCTGTGACACACCTGAGCCCCCGCCCCGCCCTCACCTCTGTCCGTCTGTCCCTGCAGACCAGAAAGATGGCGGATACCGCAAGGGCGACGGGTACCTGCGGCGTGGCGGCTTCCGGCAGGAGCGCAGCAACTACTGAGCCTCACCTGGGCCCCAGAGACACACCTGGGCCATGGCGGGACCCTCACCTGCCCCACGGAGCCCTCACCTGCCCGTAGATCCCTCACCTGTCCTACAATCCCCTCACGTGGGCAAAATGTCACCATCTGCCCCACAGAGGCCTTACCTGCCCCATAAATCCTTCACCTGCCCCATGGATCTCTCACCTGCCCCATGGATCTCTCACCTGTCCTACAATCCCCTCACGTGGGCAAAATGTCACCATCTGCCCCACAGAGGCCTTACCTGCCCCCCAGAGGCCTTACCTGCCCATAGAACCTTCACCTGTCCTACAATCCCCTCACGTGGGCAAAATGTCACCATCTGCCCCACAGAGGCCTCACCTGCCCCACAGAGGCCTTACCTGCCCCATAAATCCCTCACCTGTCCTACAATCCCCTCACGTGGGCAAAATGTCACCATCTGCCCCACAGAGGCCTCACCTGCCCCACAGAGGCCTTACCTGCCCCATAAATCCCTCACCTGCCCCATAAATCCCTCACCTGCCCCATAAATCCCTCACCTGCCCCACAGATCCCTTACCTGTTCCATCGAGGGTCCCGCTGTTGGAAATCAATAAAGGAATTATTAAAGAGAGCGTTAACGAGGTGTTAATTAATGTGGTAATGAAGAGCGGGGTGAGGGCTGCCCCCACAGATCCTCGCGCTGCCCCATAAGTGACCCCCAAAGCTTCTCCCCCTCACGTTTTCCCGCCTTTTTGCTTCCCCTCACGTTTTCCCGCCTTTTTTCGTCCCCTCACGTTTTCCCGCCTTTTTTCCTCCCCTCACGTTTTCCTGCCTTTTTTCCTCCCCTTCACATTTTCCCACCTTTTTCACTCCCTCATCTTTTCCTGCCTTTTTTACCCCTTTTTTTTCTGCCATTTTTTTTTCCTCCCCTCACGTTTTCCCACCTTTTTTCTCTTCCCTCACGTTTTCTTGCTTTTTCTCCCATCATGGCTTCCCTTCACCCCATCATTTTATGATTCCTTTTCATGGTTTTTCTTCGCTCTGTTCCCTCATGGCCACTCCCTTTCTCATCTTCTTCATCCTTTTCCTTCATGGCTCTCACCATTTTCTCCTCTCAGGGATCTGGTCATTTTTTTCTGTTTTCACCTTTTTGTTCTCTCACAATTTCCTACTATTTTATTCTTTTAAGGCTGTCTCATTTCCATGTTCTCTCATGGCTCCCACCATTTTCTGCCCTCATGGCCTCCCTTCTCTTTGTCCCCTCACAATTTCCCGCCATTTTCTCCCCTCACAGTTTTTTACCATTTTCTCCCTTTGTCCCCTCGCAATTTCCCACCATTTTTTCCTGTCATGGTTGCCCTATTACCATGTTCCTTCATCCTCACACTTTACCTGTATTTTATCTTCTCACAATTTCCTGCCATTTTCTCCCCTCATGGCTTCCCTTCTTGTCCCTTCACAATATCCCATTTTCTTCCTTCATGGCTTCCTTTCTTTTTCCCTCATGGTTCCCACCATTTTGTCCTCTCATGGCTTCCCTTTCTCCTTGTCCCCTCACACTTTATCTCCATTTTCTCTCATCACAATTTCCTGCGATTTTCTCTCCTCACTCTCCCCTCACACTTCATTTTTTCTTATCACAATTTCCTGCCATTTTCTCCCTTCAAGGCTTCTCTTTGTCCCTCACAGTTTTCCACCATTTGTTCCCCTCACAGCTTCCCTCCATTTTGTCCCCCTCACACTTTCCTGCCATTTCCTTCCCTCACAATTTCCTGCCATTTTCTCCCCTCATGGCCTCCCTTCTCTTCATCCCTTCATAATTTTCCACCATTTTTTCCTCTCATAGTTTCCCTCTTGTTCCTTTATGGCTTCCTTTTCTCTGTGTCCCCTCACAATTTCCTGCCATTTTGTCCCTCATGGCTTCCCTTCACTTTGTCCTCTCATGGCTGCCTTACCACTCCCTCCCCTCAGAGCTTCCCTCCATTTTCTCCCCTCAGTTTCCCTCCATTTTGTCCCCTCATGCTTCTCTTCTATCTGTCACCTCATGGCCTCCCTCCATTTTGTCCCCTCACAGTTTCCCTCCATTTTGTCCCTCAGTTTCCCTCCTTTTTCTCCCCTCACAGCTTCCCTCCATTTTTCTCCCCTCACAACTTCCCTCCATTTTGTCCCCCACAGCCTCCGTCCATTTTGTCCCCCCACGGCCTCCCTCCATTTTGTCCCCCCACAGCCTCCCTCCATTTTGTTCCCTCACACATTCCCTTCATTTTCTCCTCTCATGGCTTCCCTCCATTTTGTCCCCTCACAACTTCCCTCCATTTTGTCCCCTCAGTTTCCCTCCATTTTGTCCCCTCATGGCTTCTCTTCTACCTGTCACCTCATGGCCTCTCTCCATTTTGTCCCCTCACACCTTCCCTCCATTTTGTCCCCTCAGTGTGACCCACTGATTCTGCCCCACAACTCTTAATTTTAATAAAATAATGACATAAAAACCATAAATAAATAATTATCCTTTATTAATTAATTGTGTCCCCTGCCCTGTAACTTTCCGGAGATTCTGCCCCCATTGTTCTTCCCCATTTTAATCAAATCGATTAATGGACTGATAAAATTGTGAATTAATGAAATTACTACTTAGTAATTTACCATTTATTAATGAGCATCAAGGGAGTGTCACCTGCCCCATAATCTGCCCCATAACCTCCCCCATAACTCCCCATTTTGATAAAATGAATTCATTTATAATAATCACTTCAAATTATTAATTAATTAATCAGCCCTGGTTAATGAGCAACAAGGGGATTCACCCTGCCCCATAACGGTGCCCCAAAAATCATTCGGACATTAATTAATTACTCATTTAAAAACCCCTTGTTAATGAGTGACGAGGCTGGCGGAGGGGCAGCTTTGCCCCTTATTAATCCCTCACTAATTAACCCCGTTAATGAGTGACTCGAGGGGGGACTGGGGGATAAACTCACCCCTCCCCCACCTCCCTCAGAGTCCTCCTGGTGCCGCCATGGGGCAGGGGGGGTCCTTGGCGAGATCTCTGGGGCAGGGGGCGTCCCTGTGGGGATCTATGGGGCAGGGGGCGTCCTGTGGGGATCTATGGGGCAGGGGGCGTCCTTGGGGAGATCTGTGGGGCAGGGGGGGTCCTTGGGGGGATTTCTAGGGGGATCTGTGGGGCAGGGGAGATGTTTGGGGGGATTTATGGGGGATCTATCGGGCAGGGGAGATCTACGGGGCAGGGGAGGTCCTTGGGGGGATTTCTAGGGAGATCTATGGGGCAGGGGAGATGTTTGGGGGGATTTATGGGGGGATCTATGGGGCAGGGGAGATTTATGGGGGGATCTATGGGGCAGGGGCTGTCTGGGGGTCGATGTATGAGGCAGGGAGTGACCAAAGGTTGGAAGGGATCCCTGTGGAGATCTATGGAGCAGAGGAGATCTGTGGGGCAGGAGAGGTCTGGGGGTAAATCCATGGGGCAGGAGGGGTCTGTGGGGGGATCTATGGGGCAGCAGGGCTCAGAAGGTGGGGAGGGGTCGCCATTGCAGCAGCAGGTGGAGGTGATGGTGAGGGAGGGCCGGGCCCTGGCGGTGCTGGGATGGTGGGAGCTGCTCCGCGGCCTGCTGGTGTTCGCCCTCTGCTCCCACCCCCGGCTGCAGCAGGACCCCGAGGCGGTGAGACCCCCTCCCCAAAATGGGGACCCCCTACCCCAAATAGAGACCCCTGACCCACAGAGACACCCCTGACCCTCCCTTATAACCACACAGAGGCCCCCTCAGGGCTTCCTGCCATTTTCTGCCCTCACAAACTGCCCCAGAAGCGACCTCCAAACCCCTCCCTTGCCCCATAGAAGCCCCCAAAATTCCACAAATAACCCCCCAACTCCCTCCTAGCCCTCTAAGTGACCCCTAAATCTCCAAATCTACACCTAATTTCTGCCCCATAGCCTGTTCCCAAGCCTCGTTTAAGTGAACCCCAAAACTCACCCGTGTTTCTCACAGTCATGGCGGGGCCTGAGCTGTGTCCTTCTGAAGCAGCTGTGAGGGGAAAATGGAGTCTTCCCTTCATCCTGTTCCCTCATGGCTCCCCTCATTTTCTTCCCTCAGAGATCAGGACATTTTGTCCTTCAGGGCTTCCTTTCTTCCTGTCCCCTTGCTGTTTCCCATCATTTTCTTCCCTCATATTTTCTTGCCACTTCCTCCCCTCACACTTTGCCTCACAGTCCGCCTTTTTTTCCCTTTTTTCCCCTCACACTTCCCCACCATTTCCAACCCTCACACTTTCCCAGCCTTTCCTTCCCATCACACTTCCCCACCATTTTCTCCCCTCACACTTTCCCAGCCTTTCCTTCCCCTCACACTTACCCACCATTTCCACCCCTCACACTTTCCCACCTTTTTTCCCCCCTCACACCCTCCCTCCATTTTCTCCCCTCACATTCTCCCACCCTTTTCTTCCCCTCACACTTTCCTGTGCTTTTCTCCCCTCACAGTTCCCCACAGTTTCCTTCCCTCACATTGACCCTCCTTTTTCTCCCCTCACAGTTTCCCCATCTTTTTCCCCCTCACACTTTCCCACCTATTTTCCTCTCACACTCCTCCACCATTTTCTCCCCCCACACTTTCCCTCCATTTTCTCCCCTCACACTTTCCCATCCTTTCCCTCTCCACACACTCCACCTCCATTTTCTCCTGTCACACTTTCCTGCCCTTTTCTCCCCTCACACTTTCCATTTTCCTTCACACCTCCATTCCCTACCCTCACATTTCCCCTCCATTTCCTCCCCTCACACTTTCCTGCCCTTTTTTCCCCTCACACTCCCCCATCATTTTCTCCCCTCACACTTTCCCTCCATTATCTCCCCTCACACTTTCCCACCCTTTCCTTCCTTTTCCCCCTTGCACTTTCCCTCCATTCCCACCACTCACACTCATCCACCATTTTCTCCCCTCACACTTTCCCACCCTTTCCTTCCTTTTTCCCCTCACATTTCCCCTCCATTCCCACCACTCACACTCACCCACCATTTTCTCCCCTCACACTTTCCATTTCCCCTCACACTTTCCCTCCATTTTCTCCCCTCACAGTTCCCCACCATTTCCTCCCCTCACACTTTCCTGCCCTTTTTTCCCCTCACACTCCCCCATCATTTTCTCCCCTCACACTTTGCCTCCATTATCTCCCCTCACACTTTCCCACCCTTTCCTTCCTTTTCCCCCTCACACTTTCCCTCCATTCCCACCACTCACACTCATCCACCATTTTCTCGCCTCACACTTTCCATTTCCCCTCACACTTGCCCTCCATTTTCTCCCCTCACAGTTCCCCACCATTTCCTCCCCTCACGCTCGCCCTCCATTTTCTCCTCTCACACTTTCCCTCCATTACCTCCCCTCACACTTTCCCATCCTTTCCTTCCTTTTTCCCCTCACATTTCCCCTCCATTCCCACCACTCACACTCACCCACCATTTTCTCCCCTCACACTTTCCATTTCCCCTCACATTTCTCCTCCATTTCCCCTCACACTTTCCATTCCCCCTCACACTTCTCCTCCATTTCCCCCCTCACACTTTCCCTCCATTTCCCCCCCTCACATCTCCCCTCCATTTTCTCCCCTCACACTTTCCCGCCCTTTTTCCCCTCACACTTTCCTGCCCTTTTTTCCCCTCACACTCCTCCATCATTTTCTCCCCTCACACTTTCCCTCCATTATCTCCCCTCACACTTTCCCTCCATTATCTCCCCTCACACTTTCCATTTCCCCTCACATTTCTCCTCCATTCCCCCTCACACTTCTCCTCCATTTCGCCCCTCACACTTTCCCTCCATTTCCCCCCCCTCACATTTCCCCTCCATTTCCTCCCCTCACGCTTTCCCTCCATTTCCTCCCCTCACACTTTCCCACCCTTTTTCCCCTCACGCTTTCTCGCCCTCTCTCCCCTCACGCTCGCCCTCCAATTTCTCCCCTCACACTTTCCCGCCCTTTTTCCCCTCACGCTTTCCCGCCCTTTCCCTCCCCTCACACTTCTCCTCCATTTTCTCCCCATCCCTCCCCAACCTCCCTCCATTCCCCACAGTTCCTGCGGGCGTCCCGCCGGGTTCTGGGTGCCCACCTATGGCGGGCCCTTCTCTCCGTGTCCCTTTGGGGACAGTTTGCGGTCGGCCGGAGCCCGGCGGCCGTGCAGGAGCTGGGCCAGCGGCTCCGGGCCCGCGGCCTGCGGCCATTGCTGGCCCTGCCCATCGAGGGCGAGGGACCCGACGGCGAGGGGTGAGTTGGGGTCCCTTGTGGGGTTTTAGGGTCATTAATGGGGTTTTAGGGTCATTAATGGGGTTTTAGGGGCACTAATGGTGTCCTGGGGTCACTTGTGGATCACTTATGGGGTTTGGGGATCACTTATGAAGCAGTTTTGGGGTCATTAATGGTGTCTTGGGCTCACTTGTGGGCTCACTTACAGGGTGTGGGGGTCACTCATGGGGCAGTTCTGGGGTCACTTATGGGGTTTTGGGGTCACTTATAGGGTGTGGGGGTCACTTATGGGGTGTGGGGTCACTTATGGGGTGTGGGGGTCACTTATGGGTCAGTTTTGTGGTCACTAATGGTGTCCTGGGCTCACTTGTGGGTCACTTATGGGGTTTGGAGTCACTTTAGGGTCACTTATGGGGTCACTTATGGGCTGTGGGGGGTCACTTATGGGGCAGTTCTGGGGTCACTTATGGGGGTCACTTATGGGTCAGTTTTGGGGTCACTAATGGTGTCCTGGTGTCACTTAGGGGTTATGGAGGTCACTTATGGAGCACTTTTGGGGTCACTTATGGGGCGTGGGGGTCACTAATGGGTCACTTGTGGGTCACTTATGGAATGTGGGGGTCTCTTACAGGGTATGGGGGCCACTTATGGGGCAGTTGTGGGGTCACTTATGGGGTTTTGGGGTCAGTTTAGGGTCACTTGTGGAGGTCTGGAGTCACTTGTGGGTCACTTATGGGGCAGTTCTGGGGTCACTTATGGGGTTTTACAGTTACTAATGGTGTCCTGGGGTCACCTGTGGGTCACTGATGGGGTTTTGGAGGTCACTTATGGGGCAGTCCTGACGTCACTTGTCGGTCACTGACGGGGTTTGGGGTCACTTGTGGGGCGGTTCTGGAGTCCCTGACGCTTTCGGGGTCCATGTGGGGCAGCGAGGAGTGGTTCGAGCAGAACTGTGGGGCGGCCCTGCAGTGTGTGGGGCTGGCGGCCGCCTCGGGGCCCGAGCCCGCCATGCAGCTGAAGATAACGGCGCTGGTCAGCCAGCGGCTCTGCGTGAGTGGGGCACGGGATGGGGGGCAGGAGGGATCTATGGGGTGGGATCTGTGGGGTCTATGGGGCAGGGGCATCTGTGGGGGGATCTATGGGGTCTGTGGGGCACAGGGATCTGTGGGGTGCAGCTGAAGATAACGGCGCTGGTCAGCCAGCGGCTCTGCGTGAGTGGGGCATGGGATGGGGGGCACGGGGAGCTGTGGGGTCTGTGGGGCAGGGGGATCTGTGGGGCAGGGGGGATCTGTGGGGTGAATGGGGGATCTGTGGGGTCTGTGGGGCACAGGGATCTGTGGGGTCTGTGGGGTGGGAGCTGTGGGGTCAATGGGGGGATCTGTGGGGTCAATGGGGCTGGGGGAATCTGTGGGGTCAATGGGGAGATCTGTGGGACGTCATCTGTGGGGTGAGAATTTGTGGGGGATGGGGATCTGTGGGGTGAATGGGGGATCTGTGGGGTCTATGGGGCAGGGGGGATCTGTGGGATCAATGAGAACAGAGGAATTTATGGGGCATGGGGATCTGTGGGGTCAGTGGGGTAGGGGGGATCTGTGAGGTGGAATCTGTGGGGTGGGAGCTGTGGGGTGGAGTCTATGGGGTCTATGGGGCAGGGGAGATCTGTGGAGTCGATGGGAACGGAGCGATCTGTGGGGCAGGGGGGATCTGTGGGGTGAATGGGGCAGGGGAATCTGTGGGGTCGATGGCAGATTTGTGGGGTGAGATCTGTGGGGTCTATGGGGCAGGAGAGGATCTGTGGGGCAGGATTGGGATCAGTGGGGTGAATGGGGGATCTGTGGGATCTGTGGGGCAGGATTGGGATCTGTGGGGCAGGATTGAGATCTATGGGGCACTGAGGGATCTATGGGTCAGAATTAGGATCTATGGGGGAAGATTGGGATCTATGGGGCAGACTCAGATCTATGGGGTAAACTCAGATCTATGGGGCACTGAGGGATCTATGGGGCAGGATTGGGATCTATGGGGCACTGAGGGATCTATGGGGCAGGATTGGGATCTATGGGGCAGGATCAGATCTATGGGGCACTGAGGGATCTATGGGGCAGGATTGAGATCTATGGGGCACTGAGGGATCTATGGGTCAGAATTGGGATCTATGGGGCACTGAGGGATCTATGGGGCACTGAGGGATCTATGGGGCAGACTCAGATCTATGGGGTAGACTCAGATCTATGGGGCACTGAGGGATCTATGGGGCAGAATTGGGATCTATGGGGCAGACTCAGATCTATGGGGCAGGATTGGGATCTATGGGGGAAGATTGGGATCTATGGGGCACTGAGGCCTCTATGGGGCACTGAGGGATCTATGGGGCAGAATTGGGATCTATGGGGCAGACTCAGATCTATGGGGCACTGAGGGATCTATGGGGCAGGATCAGGATCTATGGGGCAGATTTGGGATCTATGGGGCAGGATTGGGATCAATGGGGCAGACTCAGATCTATGGGGCACTGAGGGATCTATGGGGCACTGAGGGATCTATGGGGCAGAATTGGGATCTATGGGGCAGACTCAGATCTATGGGGCACTGAGGGATCTATGGGGCAGGATCAGGATCTATGGGGCAGATTTGGGATCTATGGGGCAGGATTGGGATCAATGGGGCAGACTCAGATCTATGGGGCACTGAGGGATCTATGGGGCACTGAGGGATCTATGGGGCACTGGGGTCTCTATGGGGCACTGAGGGATCTATGGGGCAGAATTGGGATCTATGGGGCAGGATTGGGATCTATGGGGCACTGAGGGATCTATGGGGCAGGATCAGATCTATGGGGCAGACTCAGATCTATGGGACACTGAGGCCTCTATGGGGCACTGAGGCCCCTCAGCTGAGCCAACTCTGACCACGCCCCCCAGGAGAAAATCTCTCTCCGATTGGCCGAGCCGGAAGGGGCGGGGCTTAACCCTGAACAGGTGGCGGCCATGTTGGGAGGCCAGGTAACCCCACCCCCATTGACCACGCCCCCTTTTTCACCTTTACCACGCCCATTTTTACCTTGACCACTCCCCCTTTTAACTGATCCACCCCCCCTTTTACTTTGACGTGTCTCTTTTAACATAACCACGCCCCCTTTTACCTAAACCACGCCTCTTTTTTTTGTTCACCACGCCTCTTTTTCCATTGACCACGCCCCCTTTTTTTGGCCACGCCCCCTCGGCAGGTGCCGGGGCTCACCTGGCTGAGCCCGGAAGAGAACGAGCACCTGGGGCGGGGCCTGAGGAGGCTGGAACGGGTGGCACAGGTGAGGGGGAGGGGCCTCAGGTGAGGGGGAGGGGCCTCAGGTGAGGGGGAGGGGCACACCTGGGCACACCTGGGCACACCTGGGAGGGGATAAACAAAAAAAAAAAACCCTGAAATTTGGGTTAAAAATGGGGATTTGGGGGTGAAAATTGGGGATTTGGGGTTACCTGGGCACACCTGGGACACACCTGAGCCACCTCAGATACACCTGAACCACACCTGGGCACACCTGGGGGTATTTTAGGCACACCTGGGCACACCTGGGTGGTTCCTGAGCCTCATTGTGGGGTACCTGGGCACACCTGAGCCACACCTGGGCACACGTGGAGGGTTCTCAATCCTAATTTTGGGGTACCAGGGCACACCTGAGCTCACCTGGGCACACCTGGGGATACTGAGGTCTCATTTTGGGGCACCTGTGACACACCTGTGACACACCTGGGCACACTTGGGCACACTTGTGGCACACCTGGGGGTACCTGAGGTTACCTGTGACACACCTGTGACACACCTGAGACACACCTGAGGTTACCTGAACCACACCTGGGCACACCTGGGCACACCTGGGGATACTGAGGTCTCATTTTGGGGCACCTGAGACACACCTGTGACACACCTGGGCACACTTGGGCACACCTGGGCTCACCTGGGGGTACCTGAGGTTACCTGGGACACACCTGTGACACACCTGGGCACACCTGGGGGTACCTGAGGTTACCTGGGACACACCTGTGACACACCTGGGCACACCTGGGCACACCTGGGGGTACCTGAGGTCACCTGGGCACACCTGCAACACACCTGGGCACATCTGTGACACACCTGGGCTCACCTGAACCACACCTGGGCACACCTGGGCACACCGATGACACACCTGGGCACACCTGAGCACACCTGTGACACATCTGGGCACACCTGTGACACACCTGGCACACACCTGGGGGTACCTGAGGTTACCAGAGACACACCTGTGACACACCTGTGACACACCTGGGCACACCTGGACACACCTGGGGGTATTTTAGTCCCACCTGGGCACACCTGGGCTCACCTGTGACACCTGAACCACACCTGGGCACACCTGGGCACACCTGAACCACACCTGGACACACCTGGGCACACCTGTGACACACCTGGCACACACCTGGGGGTACCTGAGGTTACCTGAACCACACCTGGGCTCATCTGTGGGTACCTGAACCACACCTGGGCCCACCTGGGCACACCTGTGACACACCTGTGACACACCTGGGCACACCTGGGCACACCTGGGCACACCTGGGGGTACCTGAGGTTACCTGTGACACACCTGGGCACACCTGTGACACACCTGTGACACACCTGTCCCCACGTGTCCCCACTGTCCCCAGGCCGCGGTGTCCCAGGACGTGCAGGTGCTGGTGGACGCGGAGCTCTCTCACCTGAACCCCGCCCTCACCGCCCTCACCTGGGGGCTGATGTGGAGGCACAACCGCGACGGGAGCCGGGCACGCGTCTGGCACACCTGGCAGGCCTACCTGAGGGTGAGTGGCACACCTGGCACACCTGGGCACACCTGGGGGTGAGTGACACACCTGGGGGTGAGGGGCACACCTGGGCACACCTGGCAGGCCTACCTGAGGGTGAGTGACACACCTGGGCACACCTGGGCACACCTGGGCACACCTGGCAGGCCTACCTGAGGGTGAGTGACACACCTGGGCACACCTGGCAGGCCTACCTGAGGGTGAGTGGCACACCTGGGCACACCTGGGCACACCTGGGCACACCTGGCAGGCCTACCTGAGGGTGAGTGACACACCTGGGCACACCTGAGGGTGAGTGACACACCTGGGCACACCTGGGCACACCTGGGACACCTGGGCACACCTGGCAGGCCTACCTGAGGGTGAGTGGCACACCTGGGCACACCTGGGGGTGAGTGACACACCTGTGACACACCTGGGCACACCTGGCACACCTGGCAGGCCTACCTGAGGGTGAGTGACACACCTGGGCACACCTGAGGGTGAGTGACACACCTGGGCACACCTGGGCACACCTGGGCACACCTGGCAGGCCTACCTGAGGGTGAGTGGCACACCTGTGACACACCTGAGGGTGAGTGACACACCTGGGCACACCTGGGCACACCTGGGGGTGAGTGACACACCTGTGACACACCTGGGCACACCTGAGGGTGAGTGGCACACCTGGCACACCTGGGCACACCTGAGGGTGAGTGACACACCTGGCAGGCCTACCTGAGGGTGAGTGACACACCTGGCACACCTGAGGGTGAGTGACACACCTGGGGGTGAGTGACACACCTGGGGGTGAGTGACACACCTGGGCACACCTGGGGGTGAGTGACACACCTGGGCACACCTGGGGGTGAGTGACACACCTGGGCACACCTGAGCACACCTGGCAGGCCTACCTGAGGGTGAGTGGCACACCTGGGGGTGAGTGACACACCTGGCACACCTGGCAGGCCTACCTGAGGGTGAGTGACACACCTGAGGGTGAGTGACACACCTGGGCACACCTGGGCACACCTGAGGGTGAGTGACACACCTGTGACACACCTGGGCACACCTGGGACACCTGGGCACACCTGGGCACACCTGAGGGTGAGTGACACACCTGGGGCACACCTGGGCACACCTGGGACACCTGGGCACACCTGGGCACACCTGAGGGTGAGTGACACACCTGTGACACACCTGGGCACACCTGGGCACACCTGAGCTCACCTGGGGGTGAGTGACACACCTGAGGGTGAGTGGCACACCTGGGGGGGAGTGACACACCTGGGCACACCTGGGCACACCTGAGGGTGAGTGACACACCTGTGACACACCTGGGCACACCTGGGCACACCTGAGGGTGAGTGACACACCTGTGACACACCTGGGCACACCTGAGGGTGAGTGACACACCTGGGACACCTGGGCACACCTGGGCACACCTGAGGGTGAGTGACACACCTGTGACACACCTGGGCACACCTGAGGGTGAGTGACACACCTGGGGCACACCTGGGCACACCTGGGACACCTGGGCACACCTGGGCACACCTGAGGGTGAGTGACACACCTGTGACACACCTGGGCACACCTGGGCACACCTGAGCTCACCTGGGGGTGAGTGACACACCTGAGGGTGAGTGACACACCTGGGCACACCTGGGCACACCTGGCAGGCCTACCTGAGGGTGAGTGACACACCTGAGCACACCTGGGCAGACTTTGGTCACACCTGGGCACACCTGGGGCACATTTTGGGGTATTTTATTCACACTTGTCCCCCCCCTCAGGACACCGAGTCTCACCTGAATGCACACCTGGGCACACCTGGGGGGATTTTGGTCACACCTGGGCACACCTGGGCACACTTTGGTCACACCTGGGCACGGCTGGGGGTATTTTGGTCACACCTGGGCACACCTGGGTCACACCTGGGCACACCTGGGCACACCTGGGCACACCTGGGCACACTTTGGGCACACCTGGGTCACACCTGTCCCCTCTGTCCCTCCCCCAGGACACCGAGTCTCACCTGGGCACACCTGGGCACACCTGGGGGGTACCTTGGTCACACCTGGGCACACCTGTCCCCTCTGTCCACTCCCTCAGGACACCAAATCTCACCTGGAGCGCACCTGGGGGTACCTGGGGGTATTTTGGGCACACCTGGGCACACTTCGGTCACACCTGGGCACACTTCGGTCACACCTGGGCACACTTTGGGCACACCTGGGCACACTTTGGTCACACTTTGGGCACACCTGGGGGTACCTGGGCACATTTTGGTCACACCTGGGCACACCTGGGCACACCTGGGCACACTTTGGTCACACCTGGGTCACACCTGGGGGTATTTTGGTCACACCTGGGCACACTTTGGGCACACCTGGGCACACCTGTCCCCTCTGTCCCCTCCCCCAGGACACCGAGTCGCACCTGCGCGCTCACCTGGGCACACCTGGGCACACTTGGGCACACCTGGGTCACACCTGTCCCCTCTGTCCCCCCCCCCAGGCCACCGAGTCGCAGCTGCGCGCGCACCTGGCCCAGGTGGGCGGGGCCGGCCTCAGCTGCGGGGTGAAGTTGGTGCGCGGGGCTTACCTGGCCCAGGAGCAGGGGCGGGCCCGGGCCCGGGGCTGCCCCGCCCCCACCTGGGACACCCCTGAGCAGACCTCGGCCAGGTGGGGGAGGGGCGCGGGATTTGGGGGAATTTTGGGCTCATTTTGGGTTAATTTTGGGTTAAATTTGGGTTAATTTTGGGTGAATTTTGGGTTATTTTTGGTTTAAATTTGGGTGAATTTTGGGTTAATTTTGGGTTAAATTTTGGTTTAAATTTGGGTGAATTATGAGTGAATTTTGGGTTAATTTAGGCTTAATTTTGGGTTAAATTTGGGTTATTTTTGGGTTGAATTTGGGTGAATTTTGGGTTAATTTGGGGTTAATTTTGGGTTAAATTTTGGGTTATTTTTGGTTTAAATTTGGGTGAATTATGAGTGAATTTTGGGTTAATTTTGGGTTATTTTTGGTTTAAATTTGGGTGAATTTTGGGTGAATTTTGGGTTAATTTTGGGTTAAATTTTGGGTAATTTTTGGTTTAAATTTGGGTGAATTTTGGGTTAATTTTAGGTTAAATTTTGGGTTATTTTTGGTTTAAATTTGGGTGAATTTTGGGTTAATTTCGGGTTAAATTTTGGGTTATTTTTGGTCTAAATTTGGGTGAATTTTGGGTTAATTTGGGGTTAATTTTAGGTTAAATTTGGGTGAATTTTGGTTTATTTTTGGGTTAAATTTGGGTGAATTATGAGTGAATTTTGGGTTAATTTTGGGTTATTTTTGGTTTAAATTTGGGTGAATTTGGGGTGAATTTTGGGTTATTTTTGGGTTAAATTTGGGTGAAATTTGGGTTATTTTGGGTTAAATTTTGGGTAATTTTTGGTTTAAATTTGGGTGAATTTTGGGTTAATTTTAGGTTAAATTTTGGGTTATTTTTGGTTTAAATTTGGGTGAATTTTGGGTGAATTTTGGGTTACATTTTGAGTTATTTTTGGTTTAAATTTGGGTGAATTATGAGTGAATTTTGGGTTAATTTTGGGTTATTTTTGTTTTAAATTTGGGTGAATTTTGGGTTAATTTGGGGTTAATTTTTGTTTAAATTTGGGTGAATTTTGGGTTAATTTTGGGTTAAATTTTGGGTTATTTTTGGTTTAAATTTGGGTGAATTATGAGTGAATTTTGGGTTAATTTTGGGTTATTTTTGGTTTAAATTTGGGTGAATTTTGGGTGAATTTTGGGTGAATTTTGGGTTATTTTTGGGTTAAATTTGGGTGAATTCTTGTTTAAATTTCGGTGAATTTTGGGTTAATTTTAGGTTAAATTTGGGTGAATTTTGGGTTAAATTTTGGGTTATTTTTGGTTTAAATTTGGGTGAATTATGAGTGAATTTTGGGTTAATTTTGGGTTATTTTAGGGTTAATTTTGGGTTAATTTTGGGTTATTTTGGGGTTAATTTTGGGTCAATTTTGTGTTAATTTCGGGTTTAATTTGGGGTAAAATTTGTGTCATCTTTTGTTTAATTTTGGGTGAATTTTGGGTGATTTTTTGGGTTAATTTTGGGTTAATTTTGGGTGATTTTTTGGGTTGATTTCGGGTCTAATTTTGTGTTAATTTTGGGTTAAGCTTGGTTAATTTTTGGTTTAAATTTGGGTTAATTTTGGGTTATTTTGGGGTTAATTTTGGGTGAATTTTGTGTTAATTTCGGGTTTAATTTGGGGTAAAATTTGTGTCAATTTTGTTTAATTTTGGGTTAACTTTTTGTTAATTTTGAGTGATTTTTTGGGTTAATTTTGAGTAAATTTCGGGTTAATTTAGGGTTAATTTTGGGTGATTTTTCGGGTTAATTTTGGATGAATTTGAGTGAATTTTGGGTTAATTTTGGGTGAATATTGTGTTAATTTCAGGTTTAATTTGGGGTAAAATTTGTGTCAATTTTGGTTTAATTTTGGGTGAATTTTGGGTTAATTTTTTGTTAATTTTGGGTGATATTTTGGGTTAATTTTGAGTAAATTTCGGGTTAATTTAGGGTTAATTTTGGGTGATTTTTTTGGGTTAATTTTACATTAATTTTGGGTGAATTTGTGGTGATTTTTGGGTTACTTTTGCATTAATTTTGAGGTAATTTTGCATTATTTTTGGGTTCATTTGGGGCAATTTTGGGTGAACCGTGGGTTAAATTTGGCTCATTTTTGGTTGAATTTTGGGTGAATTTTGTGTTAATTTCAGGTTTAATTTTGGGTGAATTTTGTGTTAAATTTAGGTTATTTTTGGGTTAATTTTGGTTGAATTTTAAGTGAATTTTGGGTTAATTTTTGGCTGATTTCTGGCTGAATTTTGGGTTGATTTCCTGTGATTTTGTGCTGATTTCTGGGTGAATTTCTGCTGATTTTTTGGGTGATTTCTGGCTGAATTTTGGGTGAATTTCTGCTGATTTTTTGGCTGAATTTTGGGTTGATTTCCTGTGATTTTGTGCTGATTTCAGGCAGATTTTGGGGTGAATTTCAGCCGATTTTTGGCCGATTTCTGGGTTCATTTTTGGCTGATTTCTGGGATAATTTCCTCTGATTTGGGCTGAATTTTGGCTGAATTTTGGGTTGATTTCCTGTGATTTTGTGCTGATTTCTGGCTGATTTTTGGGTGAATTTCTGCTGATTTTTGGCCGATTTCAGGCTGATTTCTGGGTGAATTTCTGCTGATTTTTGGCTGATTTCTGGGCTAATTTTTGGCTGATTTTTGGGATAATTTCCTCTGATTTCTGGGTGAATTTTGAGCTAATTTTGGGTTGATTTCCCATGATTTTGTCTCTCCCTCCCAGCTACGAGCGCTGCCTGCGGCTCCTCCTGTCGGCGCTGGCCCAGCCCCGCTCGCGGCTCTCGGTGATGGTGGCGACGCACAACGAGGGATCCGCCCTGGCCGCCCTCAGGGGGTGAGAACGGGGCAAAAAAATGGGAATTTTGTGGCTTTTCAAGGGGATTTTAATTGGGATTATTTGGGAATTTTTCGGGATTTTTTTCGGATTTTTTTGGGATTTTTTCTGATTTTTTTCTGATTTTTTAGCGATTTTTTGTGATTTTTTAGCGATTTTTTGTGAATTTTTTGTGATTTTTTGGGGATTTTTTTCTGATTTTTTTTTGTGATTTTGAGGTGATTTTTAAATTATTTTTTGGGAATTTTTTGGTGATTTTTCCAGATTTTTGGGGATTTTTTTTTCTCTTTTTTTGGGGGATTTTTGGGTGATTTTTAAGTGAAATTTTGTGAATTTTTAGGAATTTTTTTGTGATTTTTTTGGGGATTTTTTTCTGATTTTTTTCTAATTTTTTCTGATTTTTTTAGCGATTTTTTCTGATTTTTTGTGATTTTTCGGGGATTTTTTTCTGATTTTTTTCTAATTTTTAGGTGATTTTTAAATGATTTTTTGTGATTTTTTCCAGATTTTTTGGGGATTTTTTTTCCTGAATTTTTGTGATTTTTTGGTGAATTTTTTGTGATTTTTTTGGGGATATTTTTCTGATTTTTTGGTGATTTTTCCAAATTTTTTGTGGAATTATTTCTGAATTTTTTTTGGATTTTTTGGTAATTTTTAAGTGAAATGTTGTGAATTTTTAGCAATTTTTAGTGATTTTTTGGGGATTTTTTTCTGATTTTTTTCTAATTTTTTCTGATTTTTTTAGCGATTTTTTGTGAATTTTTTGTGATTTTTCGGGGATTTTTTTCTGATTTTTTTCTAATTTTTAGGTGATATTTAAATGATTTTTTGTGATTTTTTCCAGATTTTTGGGGATTTTTTTTTCTCTTTTTTTTGTGATTTTTATGTGATTTTTCAAGTGAAATTTTGTGAATTTTTAGGAATTTTTTGTGATTTTTTTGTGATTTTTTTTCTGTTTTTTTGGTGATTTTTAGGTGATTTTTAAATTATTTTTTGTGATTTCTTTGTGATTTTTCCAGATTTTTGGGGGAATTTTTTTTTCTGAATTTTTGGCGATTTTTAGGTGATCTTAAAGTGAATTTTTGTGAATTTTTTTGTGAGTTTATGGGAATTTTTTGTGATTTTTTGGTGAATTTTTCGTGGTTTTTTGGTGGATTTATTTTTGCAATTCTCGGGTGATTTTGGGTGATTTTTTGTTACCAAAAATTTTTGTTCATTTTTGGTTAATTTTGGGATTAATTTTTGGTTAATTTGTGGGATTAATTTCGAATTATTTTTTTGTTAATTTGGAGTTAATTTTGGGGTCACTTTGAGGTAATTTTGGGGTAGTTTGGGGGTTAATTTTTGGTTAATTTTAAATTATTTTTTGTTAATTTTGGGATTAATTTTTGGTTAATTTGTGGGATTAATTTTGAATTATTTTTTTGTTAATTTGGGGTTAATTTTGGGGTAGTTTGGGGGTTAATTTTGGGTTAATTTGAAATTATTTTTTGTTAATTTTGGGGTGATTTTGGGGTCACTTTGAGGTAATTTTGGGGTAGTTTGGTGGTTAATTTGGGGTTAATTTGAAATTATTTTTTGTTAATTTTGGGGTGATTTTGGGTCAATTTGGGGTTAATTTTGGGGTAATTTTGGGGTGAATTTTGGGAGTGATTTTGGGGTGAATTTTGTAAAACCCCAAAATCGCCGGATTTGACCCCAAATCCCCCCCAGGCTGTCCCGGGTCCCGCCCGGCTCCGTTTGCTTTGGGCAACTGTGGGGGATGGGCGAGCACCTGAGCCTGGCCCTGGGTGAGTGACCACTGACCACTGAGTGACCACTGAGTGACCAATGAGTGACCACTGACCACTGAGTGACCACAGGGGATCCTAAATCCCCAAAATCCCCCAAAAATCTGCAAAAAAATCCCTTAAGTGACCCCAAACTGACCCTGAGTGACCACTGACCACTGAGTGACCACTGAGTGACCCTGAGTGACCACAGGGGATCCTAAATCCCCAAAAGTCCCCCCAAAAATGCCCCAAAAATCTGCAAAAAATTCCCTTAAATGACCCCAAACTGACCCTGAGTGGCCACTGAGTGACGACTGACCACTGAGTGACCACTGAGTGACCAATGAGTGACCACTGAGTGACCACTGAGTGACCACTGAGTGGCCACTGAGTGACCATTGACCAATGAGTGACCATTGACTGCAGGGGATGGGGGAGCACCTGAGCCTGGCCCTGGGTGAGTGACCATGAGTGACCACTGAGTGACCACTGAGTGACCACTGAGTGACCACTGACCAGTGAGTGACCACTGAGTGACCACTGAGTGACCACTGAGTGACCACTGAGTGACCACTGACCAGTGAGTGACCACTGAGTGACCACTGAGTGACCAATGATCAATGAGTGACCACTGAGTGACCACTGAGTGACCAATGATCAATGAGTGACCACTGACTGCAGGGGATGGGAGAGCACCTGAGCCTGGCCCTGGGTGAGTGACCATGAGTGACCACTGAGTGACCACTGAGTGACCACTGACCACTGAGTGACCACTGACCACTGACCAATGAGTGACCACTGACCACTGAGTGACCACTGAGTGACCACTGAGTGACCACTGAGTGACCACTGAGTGACCACTGACCACTGACCAATGAGTGACCACTGACTGCAGGGGATGGGGGAGCACCTGAGCCTGGCCCTGGGTGAGTGACCACTGAGTGACCACTGACCACTGAGTGACCACTGAGTGACCACTGACTGCAGGGGATGGGGGAGCACCTGAGCCTGGCCCTGAGTGAGTGACCAGAGTGACCACTGAGTGACCACTGAGTGACCACTGAGTGACCAATGATCAATGAGTGACCAATGAGTGACCACTGAGTGACTCTGAGTGACCACTGAGTGCAGGGGATGGGAGAGCACCTGAGCCTGGCCCTGGGTGAGTGACCACTGACCACTGAGTGACCACTGAGTGACCACTGACCAATGAGTGACCACTGACCACTGACCGACCACTGAGTGACCATTGACTGCAGGGGATGGGGGAGCACCTGAGCCTGGCCCTGGGTGAGTGACCATGAGTGACCACTGAGTGACCACTGACCACTGAGTGACCCCTGAGTGACATCAGGGGACCCCAAATCCCCAAAAATCCAAAAAAAATCCCCCAAAATCCCCAAAATTCCCCCTAAAATCCCATCAAACTGACCCTGAGTGACCCCAAATGACCCCTGCGTGACCCCTGAGTGACCCCTGAGTGACCACAAGTGACCCCTAATCCCCAAAAATCCCTAAAAAATCCCCAAAAAATCCCCCAAAATCCCCCAAAATTCCCCCCAAAATCCCATCAAACTGACCCTGAGTGACCCCAAATGACCCCTGAGTGACCACTGACCCCTGAGTGACCTCTGAGTGACCCTGACTGACCACTGAGTGACCACAGGGGACCCCAAATCCCCAAAAATCCCCCCCAAACCCCCAAAAATCCCCAAAATTCCCCCCAAAAAATCCCCCTCAACCTGACCCCGAGTGACCCCTGTGTGACCCCCGCGTGACCCCTGAGTGACCCCTGAGTGACCCCTGAGTGACCCCGAGTGACCCTGAGTGACCCTGAGTGACCACAGGGGATCCTAAATCCCCAAAAGTCCCCCCAAAAATCCCCCAAAAATCTGCAAAAAATTCCCTTAAATGACCCCAAACTGACCCTGAGTGACCACTGAGTGACCACAAATGACCCTGAGTGACCCTGAGTGACCGTGAGTGACCACTGAGTGACCACTGAGTGACCCTGAGTGACCCCTGAGTGACCACTGACCAATGAGTGACCATTGACTGCAGGGGATGGGGGAGCACCTGAGCCTGGCCCTGGGTGAGTGACCACTGACCACTGACCATTGAGTGACCACTGACCATTGAGTGACCACTGACCAGTGAGTGACCACTAAGTGACCCCTGCGTGACCACTGAGTTACCACTGAGTGACCACTGACCACTGAGTGACCAATGAGTGACCACTGAGTGACCACTGAGTGACCCTGAGTGACCACTGAGTGAGCAATGAGTGACCACTGAGTGACCACTGAGTGACCACTGACCACTGAGTGACCACTGAGTGACCAATGACCACTGAGTGACCACAGGGGATCCTAAATCCCCAAAAGTCCCCCCAAAAATGCCCCAAAAATCTGCAAAAAATTCCCTTAAATGACCCCAAACTGACCCTGAGTGACCACTGAGTGACCCCAAATGACCCCTGAGTGACCACTGACCCCCGAGTGACCCCTGAGTGACCCCTGAGTGACCCCCGAGTGACCACAGGGGACCCCAAATCCCCAAAAATGCCCCAAAACCCCCCCAAAAATTCCCCCTCAAACTGACCCCGAGTGACCCCTGGCTGACCCCCGCGTGACCCTGAGTGACCCTGAGTGACCCCGAGTGACCCTGAGTGACCCTGAGTGACCACAGGGGATCCTAAATCCCCAAAAGTCCCCAAAATCCCTGAAAAATCTGCAAAAAATTCCCTTAAATGACCCCAAACTGACCCTGAGTGACCACTGAGTGACCACAAATGACCCTGAGTGACCCCGAGTGACCCCTGAGTGACCACTGAGTGACCACAAATGACCCTGAGTGACCCTGAGTGACCCTTAGTGACCCTGACTGACCACAGGGGACCCCAAATCCCCAAAAATCCCCCCCAAAACCCCAAAAATCCCCCAAAAACCCCCCAAAAAATCCCCCTCCAACTGACCCCGCGTGACCCCTGGCTGACCCCCGCGTGACCCTGAGTGACCCCTGAGTGACCCTGAGTGACCACAGGGGATCCTAAATCCCCAAAAATCCCCCCAAAAATCCCCCAAAAATCTGCAAAAAATTCCCTTAAATGACCCCAAACTGACCCTGAGTGACCACTGACCACTGAGTGACCACTGAGTGACTCCTGAGTGACCGTGAGTGACCACTGAGTGACCACTGAGTGACCCCTGAGTGACCACTGAGTGACCACAAGTGACCCCAAATCCCCAAAAATCCCTAAAAAATCCCCAAAAAATCCCTAAAAAATCCCCAAAATTCCCCCCAAAATCCCATCAAACTGACCCTGAGTGACCCCAAATGACCCCTGAGTGACCACTGACCCCCGCGTGACCCCTGAGTGACCCTGAGTGACCACAGGTGACCCCAAAACCCCAAAAATCCCCCCCAAAAACCCCAAAAATCCCCCAAAATTCCCCCTAAAATCCCCCTCAAACTGAGCCCGAGTGACCCCTGTGTGACCCCCGCGTGACCCTGAGTGACCCCTGAGTGACCCCTGAGTGACCACAGGGGACCCCAAATCCTCAAAAATCCCCCAAAATCCCCAAAATTCCCCCTAAAATCCCCCTGAAACTGACCCCAAATGACCCTGAGTGACCCCTGCGTGACCCCTGAGTGACCCCGAGTGACCCCTGAGTGACCACTGAGTGACTCCTGAGTGACTCCTGAGTGACCGTGAGTGACCACTGAGTGACCACAAATGACCCTGACTGACCACAAGTGACCCCAAATCCCCAAAAATCCCCCCCAAAAACCCCAAAAATCCCCCAAAACCCCCAAAAAACCCCCCTCCAACTGACCCCGCGTGACCCCTGCGTGACCCCCGCGTGACCCCTGACCCCGGGTGACCCCGGGCGTGTCCGGCAGGGGCCGGGGGTCTCCCCGTGTACAAGTCGGTGGCTCTGGGTCCCCCCGAGGTGACGATCCCGTACCTGGCGCGGCGAGCGGCCGAGAACCGCGGGGCCCTGGGCGGGGCCAGGAGGGAGCGGCAGCTCCTGTGGGCGGAGCTTGGGCGCAGGCTCCGCCCCTGGGCCTGAATATTAAAAAATCCCCAAAAAAATCCCGAAATTTCTACCCCAAAAATAAAAAAAGTCATTAAAAACAACGAGAATGGAACTAAAAACTGGGAGTGGGCGGGGCAGTGGGCGTGGCTTTGGCGGAGGCTCCGCCCCTGGGCCTGAATATTAAAAATTCCCAGAAAAAATCCCGAAATTTCTACCCCAAAAATAAAAAAAAATCGCATTAAAACCACACAAATTGTGTCCATATATGGTACTGGGTGTGGCTGTGGGCGGGGCTTAGGCGCAGGCTCCACCCCTGGGCCTGAATGTTAAAAATTCCCAGAAAAATCCCGGAATTTCTACCCCAAAAATAAAAAAATCCCATTAAAACCACTCAAATGATGCCCATATATGGCAGTGGGTGGGGCTGTGGGCGTGGCTTTGGTGGAGGCTCCGCCCCTGGGCCTGAATCCGCGAAATTCCCCAAAAAAATCCTGGAATTTCTACCCCCAAAAATAAAAAAATGTCATTAAAAACACCGAGAATGGAACTGAAAACCTGGAGTGGGCGGGGTGGTGGGCGGGGCTTCCACGCAGGCTCCGCCCCTTTGTGTGAATCTCAAAATTCCCTGAAATTTGCCCAAAAATACAAAAAAAATCCCATTCAAAACACCCAAATTATGCCCATATATGGGAGTGGGAGGGGCTGTGGGTGGAGCTTTGGTGGAGGCTCCGCCCCTGGGCCTGAATCTGAAAAATTCCCAGAAAAATCCCGGAATTTCTACCCCCAAAAATAAAAACAAAAATCGCATTAAAACCACACAAATTATGTCCATATATGGTATTGGGTGTGGCTGTGGGTGGGGCTTATGCAGAGGCTCCGCCCCTTCACATGAATAAAAAAAATTCCCCCAAAATCCCGCAAAGTTAAAAAAAAAATCCCAATATTTCTCCTCAAAACTACAAAAAAAAATTTAAAAACACACAAATTATGCCCAAATATGGGAGTGGGTGGGTCTGTGGGCGGGGCTTTGGTGGAGGCTCCACCCCTTTGTATGAATCTCAAAATTGCCTGAAATTTGCCCAAAAATACAAAAAAAATCCCACTTAAAACACCCAAATTATGCCCATATATGGGAGTGGGAGGGGCTGTGGGTGGAGCTTCAGCACAGGCTCCGCCCCTGGGCCTGAATATTAAAAATTCCCAGAAAAATCCCGGAAATTCTACCCCCAAAAAATAAAAAAAATGTCATTAAAAACACCGAGAATGGAGCTGGAAACCGGGAGTGGGCGGGGCTGTGGGCGGGGCTTTGGTGGAGGCTCCGCCCCTGGGCCTGAATCCGCGAAATTCCCCAAAAAAATCCCGGAATTTCTACCTCAAAAATAATAAAAAAAATCCCATTAAAAACACCGAGAATGGAGCTAAAACCCAGGAGTGGGCGGGGCTGTGGGCGGGGCTTTGGTGGAGGCTCCGCCCCTGGGCCTGAATCTGAAAAATTCCCTGAAATTTCCCTAAAATTTCTACCCCAAAAATAAAAAAAATCCCATTAAAAACACTCAAATGATGCCCATATATGGGAGTGGGTGGGGCAGAGGGCGGGGCTTGGGCGCAGGCTCCGCCCCTGGGCCTGAATATTAAAAATTCCCAGAAAAATCCGGGAATTTTTACCCCCAAAAATATAAAAATGTCATTAAAAACACCGAGAATGGAGTTAAAAACCGGGAGTGGGCGGGGCTGTGGGCGGGGCTTTGGTGGAGGCTCCGCCCCTTTGTGTGAATCTCAAAAAATCCCCAAAATTTTCCAGAAATTTCCCCAAAATTTCTCCTGAAAATTACAAAAAAAAAATCCCATTAAAAACAGCCAAACATGTCCATATATGGTATCGGGAGGGGCTGTGGGCGGAGCTTTGGTGGAGGCTCCGCCCCTGGGCCTGAATCTGAAAAATTCCCTGAAATTTCCCTAAAATTTCTACCCCAAAAATAAAAAAAATCCCATTAAAACCACTCAAATGATGCCCATATATGGGAGTGGGTGTGGCTGTGGGCGGGGCTTAGGCACAGGCTCCGCCCCTGGGCCTGAATATTAAAAATTCCCAGAAAAATCCCGGAATTTCTACCCCAAAAATAAAAAAATCCCATTAAAAACACCGAGAATGGAGTTGAAAACCGGGAGTGGGCGGGGCTGTGGGCGGGGCTGTGGGCGGGGCTTTGGTGGAGGCTCCGCCCCTGGGCCTGAATCCACGAAATTTCCCCAAAAAATCCCGAAACTTCTACCCCCAAAAATAAAAAAATCCCATTAAAACCACTCAAATTATGTCCAAATATGGGAGTGGGTGGGGCTTTGGGCGGGGCTTTGGTGGAGGCTCCGCCCCTGGGCCTGAATATTAAAAATTCCCAGAAAAATCCCGGAATTTCTACCCCCCAAAAATAAATAAATATCATTAAAAACACCGAGAATGGAGGTAAAAACCGGGAGTGAGCGGGGCTGTGGGTGTGGCTTTGGTGGAGGCTCCACCCCTTTGTGCGAATCCCAAAAAATCCCCAAAATTTTCCAGAAATTTCCCCAAAATTTCTCCTGAAAATTACAAAAAAATCCCATTAAAAACAGCCAAACATGTCCATATATGGTATCGGGCGGGGCTGTGGGCGGAGCTTTGGTGGAGGCTCCGCCCCTGGGCCTGAATCTGAAAAATTCCCTGAAATTTCCCTAAAATTTCTACCCCAAAAAAAAAAAAAAAAAATCCTGGAATTTCTATCCCAAAAATAATAATAAAAAATTCCCAATAAAACCACCCCAGTTATGTCCATATATGGTAGTGGGTGGGTCTGTGGGTGGGGCTTATGCCAAGCTCCACCCACAGCCCTAAAATTCCCCCAAATTTAAAAAAATCCTTGAATTCCCTTCTAATATGTAAAAAATTCCATTAAAAACACCCAAAATTGGGATAGGAACCCCAAAATTTCACAAAATTCCTAAAATTTCCCCCAAAAGTTCCTAATTTTTTTCACAAATTGGAAATTTTCGGTAAAAATGGTGGAAAAATGATGGATTTGGGGTGAGAAAATGGGAAATTTTTTTGAAAAACGGTGGATTTGGGGAATTTTGGGGAAAGGGGATTTTTAAATAAAAAATCTGGATTTTTTTGAGAGAAAAATAAAATTTTGGGAACAAAATGTGAATATTTTTTGGAAAAACCGGTGGATTTTAGGTGGGAAAAAGTGAACTTTTGTGGGATTTTGGATTTTGCGAGGAAAAAGGGAATTTTTTGAAGATTAATGAGAAGTTTTAGGGAAGAAAAGATGATAAAAAAGTGGATTTTGGGAGGGAAAAGATGAATTTTGGGGAACAAAAAGTCAAATTTAGGGAGAAAAAGGGAATATGAGGAAACAAAATGTGAATTTATGGGGAAAAAGAAAGATTTGGGAGATAATCACATTTTGAAGGGGAAATGTGGAATTTGGGTCGAAAAAAAGTGGATTTTGAGATAAAAAATGTATCTTTTGAGGTAAAAAAAGGGAATTTGGGGCTAAAAATGTTGATTTAGGGATAAAAATGTGGGTTTTGGGGTAAAAAAAAGCGGATTTGGTAGGAAAAAGCTGATTTTTCGCTCTCGAAAGAGGAATTTTGTGATCAAAACCCTTTGTAAGGGATGCTGGTGAGGATTTTTGGGATTTAAGTCAATTTTGGGTGATTTTTTTGGTGAATTTTGGGGGAATTTTTGGGTGAATTTCGAGCGATTTTGGCGCCGTTGCGGTAGGGGCCGGGGGGGCTCAAAATGGCGGCGGGTCCTGAGGGGGGGGAAAAAGGCGGGAAAACGGCGGCAGTGGGCGTGGCCTGGCGTGACGGGGGGCGGAGCAACGTGCAGGGCGTGGCCACAACACCGCGGCCCAGCCATGAATAATTAATTAATAACCAATTAATCAACAGGGCGTGGCTTTATTGATGAGGGGGCGGAGCTTTGTTCTCCCGGTCACCCAATCAGCGCGGTTGCCATGACAACGCTCTCCCCAACATGGCGCCTCCGCCGCGCTGCGTTCTGATTGGTTCTCCCCTCCTCATGGGCGTGTCCTGACCAATCAGGGCCCTCCTTTCCTGAGGGGCTCGGGGGGCGCGCGGCCGCCTCCATTTTGTGGCGCGCGGGGAGCGGCGGCCGGGCGGGAAACCCGCGGTGGGCGTGGCTTCCCCTGAGGGGGGGAAGGAGGCGTGGCCAACATCGCCCCGCCCAATCATCGCCCGCCGCGGGCGCGCCGCGTCCAATCAACGCCTCACTACCGACCACGCCCCCTCAGGGAGGCCCCGCCCACCTCTCCCCTCACGCCGCTCTCCCTCCCCCCCCTCCCTCAGAGCCCCCCGCCCCTCCCCCCACCCGATCCCCCCACCCCTCCCCCACCCCCTCCCCCTCCCCCTCCTCCTCCTCCTCCCCGGCCGCGATTCGGTCGCGATTCGGTCGCGACTGTCGCGAGATGGACCCCGCGAACTGGAGCAGCTTCATCTTCCAGGTGGGGGGAGGGGCGGCGCTGATGGGGGGGGGTGGGGTGGGGGAGGGGTGGGGGGGGATCGGACTGGGAGCGCTGGGGGGGGAGGGGGGGAGGGGGGTGGGGCTGCTTTGGGGGGGGGGATGGGGGGGGAGGGAGGCTCGGACTGGGGGCACTGGGAGGGACTGGGAGGGACTGGGAGGGGTGGGGGTGGCACTGGGGGGGGGGTGGGGACAGCGGGGTGGGGCCGGACTGGGAGCACTGGGAGCACTGGGAAGGATGGGGACACTGGTGTTCTTCTATACTGGGAGCACTGGGAGGGATGAGGGTGGTGGCACTGGGATGGGGATACTGGTGTTGTTCTATACTGGGAGCACTGGGAGCACTGGGAGGGATGAGGGTGATGGTACTGGGAGCACTGGGAGCACTGGGAGGGATGAGGACACTGGTGTTCTATACTGGGAGCACTGGGAGGGATGAGGGTGATGGCACTGGGATGGGGACACTGGTGTTGTTCTATACTGGGAGCACTGGGAGGGATGAGGGTGATGGCACTGGGAGCACTGGGAGCACTGGGTGTGATGGGGACACTGGTGTGGGTTTGTACTGGGAGCACTGGTGGCACTGGGAGGGATGAGGGAGCTGGTACTGGTGTTACTGGTGGCACTGGGAGCTGTTACTGGGAGCACTGGGAGGGATGGGGACACTGGTGTCGCTCCATACTGGGAGCACTGGGAATCATTACTGGTGTTACTGGGAGCACTGGGAGCTCTTACTGGTGGCACTGGGAGCACTGGGAGGGATGGGGACACTGGTGTTGTTCTATACTGGGAGCACTGGGAGCTGTTACTGGTGTTACTGGGAGCACTGGGAGGGATGGGGACACCGGTGTCGCTCCATACTGGGAGCACTGGGAGCTGTTACTGGGAGCACTGGGAGGGATGGGGACACCGATGTCACCATACTGGGAGCACTGGGAATCATTACTGGTGTTACTGGGGGCACTGGGAGGGATGGGGACACTGGTGTTGTTCTATACTGGGAGCACTGGGAGCTGTTACTGGTGGCACTGGGAATGATGGGGACACCGGTGTCACCATACTGGGAGCACTGGGAGCTCTTACTGGTGTTACTGGTCTGTTACTGGTTTTACTGGTCCGTACTGGTGTTACTGGTCTGTTACTGGTTTTACCGGTCTATACTGACCCGTGCTGGTTTATACTGGTCCGTACTGATTCTTACTGGTCTGAACTGGTTTATACCACTCCATACTGGTTTGTACTGGTCCATACTGGGCCTATACTGATCCATACCAGGTATAAACTGGTCCATACCAGTCCATAATGGTTTATATTGGTTTATACCACTCCATACTGGTCCAAACTGGTCCACACTGGTCCATATTGGTCTATACTGGGTCTAAACTGGTCCATACTGGCTTACACTGATTCTTACTGGTCTAAACTGGTTGGTCTATACTGGTTTATACTGGTCCATACCAGTCCAAACTGGTTTATACCAGTTCAGATCCTTTTATACTGGTCCCAACTGGTTTATACTGGTCCATACCAGTCCAAACTGGTTTATACTGGTCCAGATCGGTTTATACTGGTCCCAACTGGTTTATACTGGTTCCATACCAGTCCAAACCAATCCAGACTGGTTTACCCTGGTCCATACTGGTTCATACCAGTCCAAACCAGTTTATACCGATCTGAACTGGTTTATACTGGTCCATACCAGTCCAAACTGGTTTATACAGGTCCAGACTGATTTCTACTCATCTAAACTGGTTTGTACTGGTCCATACCAGTCCATACCAGTCCAAACTGGTTTATACTGGTCTGTACCAGTCCATACCAGTCCAAAGTGGTTTATACTGGTCTGTACCAGTCCATACCAGTCCAAACTGGTTTATACTGGTCTGTACCAGTCCATACCAGTCCAAAGGGGTTTATACTGGTCCAAACTGGTTTATACTGGTCCATGCCTCTTTATACCAGTCCAAACAGGTTTATACTGGTCCAAACTGGTCCATGCTTGGTCCATACCAGTCCAAACTGGTTTATACTGGTCCATACTGCTCCATGCCTCTTTATACCAGTCCAAACTGGTTTATACTGGTCCAAACTGGTCCATACTTGGTCCATACCAGTCCAAACTGGTTTATACTGGTCCAAACTGGTCCACACTGGTTCACCCTGCTCTCTCTCTCTCTCCCCTCCCCCCCCCCAGGCTGCCGCCGCCCCTCCCCCTCCCCCCCTCCCCCTCCCCCCCCTCCCCGTCGATCTCCTGCCCCTCCCCCCTCCCCCGCCCACCCCCGACCCTCCCCCCCCTCCCCCTGCCCCTCCCCCTCCCCCCACCATCGACCCCTCCCCCCTCAAACCCGAGACCGCCACTGCAATGACGTCATCGCCCTCGGCCACGCCGCCTCCGCCGCCGGTGACGTCATCACCGGTGACGTCATCATCATCGTCGCGGAAGGGCAAGGGCGCCCCGTACGTGTGCGGGCTGTGCGCCAAGGAGTTCAAGAACGGCTACAACCTGCGGCGCCACCAGGCCACGCACGGCGCCGGCACCGGTGCCAAGCGCGCCCCCCGCCCCGCCCCCAGCCTGCTGCCCCTCCCCCAGGAGCTCCTGGAGACCCCCCAGGGCGAGGAGGGGGCGGTGGGAGGTGACAACGTGGGGACAACAACCAAGAGGGCGTCGGCGGCGTCGGCGGCGAGGAAGAGCCACGCGTGCGACACGTGCGGGAAGGCGTTCCGCGACGTGTACCACCTGAAGCGGCACCGGCTGTCGCACACGGACGAGAGGCCCTTCCAGTGCCCCGTGTGCCAGCAGCGCTTCAAGCGCAAGGACAGGATGGCGTCGCACGTGCGCTCCCACCAGGGCCACGTGCACAAGCCCTACGCCTGCGGGCACTGCGGCAAGAGCTTCTCCAGGTGGGACACGGTTGGGGGTTCGGGGTCGTCGTTGGGTTGTGGTGGGTCTTGGTCATGGTGGGCTTTGGGGTCATGGTGGGTCTTGGTGGTCATTGGGTCATGGTGGGTCTTGGTCATGGTGGGGTTTGGGTCATGGTTGGGTCATGGTGGTCATTGGGTCATGGTGGGTCTTGGTCATGGTGGGGTTTGGGGTCATCATTGGGTTGTGGTGGGTCTTGGTCATGGTGGTCATTGGGTCATCATTGGGTCATGGTGGGGTTTGGTTCATGATGGGTCTTGGTCATGGTGGGGTTCGGGATCATGGTTGGGTCTTGGTGGTCATGGTGGGGTCATGGTGGGTCTCGGTCATGGTGGTCATTGGGTCATCGTTGGGTCATGGGGGGGTTTGGGGTCATGGTTGGGTCATGGTGGTCATTGGTTCATGGTGGGTCTTGGTCATGGTGGGGTTTGGGGTCATTGTTGGGTCATGGTGGGGTTTTGGGTCATCATCGTTGGGTTGAGGTCATGGTGGTCATTGGGTCATGGTGGGTCATGGTCATGGTGGGGTTTGGGGTCATGGTTGGGTCATGGTGGTCATTGGTTCATGGTGGGTCTTGGTCATGGAGAGGTTTGGGGTCATCGTTGGGTCATGGTGGTCATTGGGTCTTGGTGGGTCTTGGGGTCATGGTAGTCAGGGGTTCTGGTGGGTCTTGGTCATGGTGGGGTTTGGGGTCTTTGTTGGGTTGTTGGCATCGTGGTGGGTCATGGTGGTCATTGGGTCATCATTGGGTCATGGTGGGGTTTGGGGTCATCATTGGATCTTGGTCATGGAGGGGTTTGGGATCATCGTTGGTTCATGGTGGTCATGGGTTCATGGTGGGGTTTGGGGTCATGGTTGGGTCATGGTGGTCATTGGTTCATGGTGGGTCTTGGTCATGGTGGTCATTGGGTCATCATTGGGTCATGGAGAGGTTTGGGGTCATCATCGTTGGGTTGAGGTCATGGTGGTCATTGGGTCATGGTGGGGTTTGGGGTCATCGTTGGGTCATGGTGGTTGTTGGGTCATGGTGGGTCTTGGGGTCATTGTTGGGTCATCGTTGGGTTGTTGGGTCATGATGGGTCTTGTGGTCATGGTGGGGTTCGGGGTCATCGTTGGGTCATGGTGGTCATTGGGTCATGGTGGGGTTTGGGGTCATCGTTGGGTCATGGTGGGGTTTGTGGTCATCATCATTGGGTTGAGGTCATGGTGGTCATTGGGTCTTGGTGGGTCTTGGTCATGGTGGTCATTGGGTCATCATTGGGTCATGGTGGGGTTTGGGGTCATCGTTGGGTCATGGTGATCATTGGGTCTTGGTGGCTCTTGGGGTCATGGTGAGTCTTGGTAATGGTGGTCATGGGTTCTGGTGGGTCATGGTCATGGTGGTCATTGGTTCATGGTGGTCATTGGTTCATGGTGGGTCTTGGTCATGGTGGGGTTTGGGGTCTTTGTTGGGTTGTTGGCATCGTGGTGGGTCATGGTGGTCACTGGGACATGGTGGGGTTTGAGGTCATTGTTGGGTCATGGTGGTTGTTGGGTCATGGTGGGTCTTGGGGTCATGGTGGTCATTGGGTCATGGTGGGGTTTGGGGTCATCATTAGATCATGGTGGTCATTGGGTCTTGGTGAGTCCAGGTCATGGTGGTCATTGGGTCTTGCTGGGTCTTGGGGTCAAGGTTGGGTCTTGGTAATGGTGGTCAGGGGTTGTGGTGGGTCTTGGTCATGGTGGGGTTTGGGGTCTTTGTTGGGTTGTTGGCATCGTGGTGGGTCTTGGTTGTCATTGGGTCATGGTGGGTCTTGGTCATGGAGAGGTTTGGGGTCATCGTTGGGTCATGGTGGTCATTGGGTCTTGGTGGGTCTTGGGGTCATGGTAGTCAGGGGTTCTGGTGGGTCTTGGTCATGGTGGGGTTTGGGGTCTTTGTTGGGTTGTTGGCATCGTGGTGGGCCATGGTGGTCATTGGGTCATGGTGGGTCTTGGTCATGGTGGGTCTTGGTCATGGAGGGGTTTGGGGTCATCGTTGGGTCATGGTCATGGTGGGGTCATGGTGGGTCATGGTCATGGTGGTCATTGGGTCATTGTTGGGTCATGGAGGGGTTTGGGGTCATCGTTGGGTCATGGTGGGTCTTGGTCATTATGTGTCTTGGGGTCATCGTTGGGTTGTGGTGGTCATTGGGTCATGGTGGCCATTGGGGTCATCGTTGGGTCATGGTGGCCGTTGGGGTCATGGTGGGACTGGTGGGGCTTGGGGACATCGTGCTGGTCACTGGTGGCGCTGGTCAGTGAGTGGCCACACTGCTGGTCACCACTGGTCACTGCTGGCCACCGTTGGTCACTGCTGATCACCATTGGCTTCCATTGGTCACCACTGGTCACCACTGGTCACCACTGGTCACTGGTGATAGCTGTTGGTCACCATTGGTCACTGCTGGTCACTGGTGGCATTGGTCAGTCACTGGTGACACTGACCACACTGGTGGTCACTGTTGGTTACCATTGGTCACTGCTGGCCACCATTGGTCAGTGTTGGCCACCAATGGTCATCGGTGGTGATTGATGGTCACTCGTGACACTGGTCAGTCACTGGCCGCACTGCTGGTCACTGTTGGTCATCATTGGTCACCGTTGGTCACTGCTGGCCACCATTGGTCACTGGTGGTCACTGATGGTCACTCGTGACACTGGTCAGTCACTGGCTGCACTGTTGGTCACTGCTGGCTACCATTGGTCACCACTGGTCACTGCTGGTCACTCCGCAGGCCGGACCACCTCAACAGCCACGTCCGGCAGGTTCACTCCACCGAGCGGCCGTTCAAGTGCCAGGTGAGGCCACGCCCACTGACCACGCCCACTGACCACACCCATCAACCATGCCCATCAACCGACCACGCCCACTGACCACACCCAACTGACCACTGACCACACCCAACTGACCACTGACCATGCCCACTGACCACGCCCACCGACCACACCCAACTGACCATGCCCATCAACTGACCACGCCCACTGACCACACCCACTGACCACACCCAACTGACCATGCCCATCAACTGACCACGCCCACTGACCACACCCACTGACCACACCCATCAACTACGCCCACCAACCACGCCCATCAACTGACCACGCCCACTGACCACGCCCAACTGACCACGCCCAACTGACCACGCCCATCAACCATGCCCATCAACCGACCACACCCACTGACCACGCCCACTGACCACGCCCACTGACCACACCATGAACTGACCCCTTGACCACCTGAGGGACCCCAACCAACCCCTGAGTGACCCCTTGACCACCTGAGTGACCCCTTGACCACCTGAGTGACCGACTGACCCCTTGACCCTCCAAATGACCTGAGTGACCCCAAACAAGCCCCGAATGATCCTTTGACCCCCTAAATGACCTCTTGACCACCTGAGTGACCCCATGACCACTCCAATGACCCCTGAGTGACGCCTTGACCACCTGAATGACCATTTGACCACCTGAATGACCTCTTGAACCCTTGAGTGACCACTGAGTGACCCCTTGATCCCTCAAATGAGTGACCCCAAACTGATCCCACTGAGTGACCCCAACCAAGCCCTGAGTGACCCCTTGACCACCTGAATGAATGAGTGACCCTTAGTGACCACTTGACCACTTGAATGACACCTGACTGACATCTTGACCACCTGAGTGACCACTGAGTGACCCAATAATCCTTCGAATGACTGAGTGACCCCAAACAACCATCGAACGACCTCTTGACCATGTCAATGACCATTAGTGACCACTTGACCACTCCAATGACCCCTGAACGACCTCTTGACCACCTGAACGACCTCTTGACCACCTGAGTGACCCCAAGCACCTGAGTGACCCCTGATTGACCCCTTGACCCTCCCAATGACCTGAGTGACCCCAAACAAGCCCCAAATGATGTTTTGACCCTCCAAACCACTCCTGAGTGACCCCTTGACCACCCAAACCATCCCTAAATGACCTCTTGACCACCTGAGTGACCCCTTGACCACCTGAGTGACCGCTTGACCACTCAAATGACCATTAATCTCTCCAATGACTCCTGAGTGACCCCAAACATCCTTCAACCACCCAAACCACCCCTGAGTGACCCCTTGACCACTCCAATGACCAACTGACCACTGAGTGACCATCAGATGTGTGAGGCGGCGTTCGCCACGAGGACAAGGTGCCGTGTGACCCCTGAGTGACCCCTGACTGACCCCTGACTGACCCCTTGACCACTCCAATGACCCCTGAGTGACGCCTTGACCACCTGAATGACCATTTGACCGCCTGAATGACCTCTTGAACCCTTGAGTGACCACTGAGTGACCCCTTGATCCCTCAAATGAGTGACCCCAAACGGATCCCACTGAGTGACCCCAACCAAGCCCTGAGTGACCCCTTGACCACCCGAATGAATGAATGACCCTTAGTGACCACTTGACCACTTGAATGACACCTGACTGACATCTTGACCACCTGAGTGACCCCTTGACCACCTGAGTGACCACTGAGTGACCCAATAATCCTTCGAATGACCCGTTGGCCATGTCAATGACTATTAGTGACCACTTGACCAATCCAATGACCCCTGACTGACCCCAACTGACCAACTGACCATTGAGTGACCATCAGACGTGCGAGGCGGCGTTTGCCACCCGTGACCGGCTGCGTGCCCACGCCGTGCGCCACGAGGACAAGGTGCTGTGTGACCCTGACTGACCCCTGACCCCTGACTGACCCCAACTGACCCCTCCAATGACCAACTGACCACTGAGTGACCCCCAGACGTGCGAGGCGGCGTTTGCCACGCGTGACCGTCTGCGTGCCCACGCCGTGCGCCACGAGGACAAGGTGCCGTGTGACCATTGAGTGACCCCTGACTGACCCCTGACTGACCCCAACTGACCCCTGACTGACCCCTTGACCACTCCAATGACCCCTGAGTGACGCCTTGACCACCTGAATGACGATTTGATCACCTGAATGACCTCTTGAACCCTTGAGTGACCACTGAGTGACCCCAACCAAGCCCTGAGTGACCCCTTGACCACCTGAATGAATGAATGACCCTTAGTGACCACTTGACCACTTGAATGGCACCTGACATCTTGACCACCTGAGTGACCACTGAGTGACCCAATAATCCCTCGAATGACTGAGTGACCCCAACCAACCATCGAATGACCCCTTGACCATGTCAATGACTATTAGTGACCACTTGACCAATCCAATGACCCCTGACTGACCCCTGACCCCCAACTGACCCCAACTGACCACTCACTGACCATCAGACGTGCGAGGCGGCGTTTGCCACGCGTGACCGGCTGCGCGCCCACGCCGTGCGCCACGAGGACAAGGTGCCGTGTGACCCCTGACTGACCCCTGACTGACCCCTGACTGACCCCTCACTGACCAACTGACCCCTCACTGACCACTCACTGACCATCAGACATGTGAGGCGGCGTTTGCCACGCGTGACCGTCTGCGCGCCCACGCCGTGCGCCACGAGGACAAGGTGCCCTGTGACCCTGACTGACCCCTGACTGACCCAAACTGACCCCTCCAATGACCAACTGACCACTCACTGACCATCAGACGTGCGAGGCGGCGTTTGCCACGCGTGACCGGCTGCGTGCCCACGCCGTGCGCCACGAGGACAAGGTGCCGTGTGACCCTGAGTGACCCCTGAGTGACCCCTGACTGACCCCTTGACCCCTCCAATGACCAACTGACCACCCAACTGACCATCAGACGTGTGAGGCGGCGTTTGCCACGCGTGACCGTCTCCGCGCCCACGCCGTGCGCCACGAGGACAAGGTGCCGTGTGACCCCTGAGTGACCCCTGACTGACCCCTGACCCCTGACTGACCCCAACTGACCACTCACTGACCATCAGACGTGCGAGGCGGCGTTTGCCACGCGTGACCGGCTGCGCGCCCACGCCGTGCGCCACGAGGACAAGGTGCCGTGTGACCCTGAGTGACCCCTGAGTGACCCCTGACTGACCCCTGACTGACCCCAACTGACCCCTCACTGACCATCAGACGTGTGAGGCGGCGTTTGCCACGCGTGACCGGCTGCGCGCCCACGCCGTGCGCCACGAGGACAAGGTGCCATGTGACCCCTGACTGACCCCTGACTGACCCCAACTGACCCCTCACTGACCAACTGACCACTCACTGACCATCAGACGTGCGAGGCGGCGTTTGCCACGCGTGACCGGCTGCGCGCCCACGCCGTGCGCCACGAGGACAAGGTGCCCTGTGACCCTAACTGACCCCTCACTGACCCCTCACTGACCCCTCCAATGACCAACTGACCACTGAGTGACCACTCACTGACCATCAGACGTGCGAGGCGGCGTTTGCCACGCGTGACCGGCTGCGTGCCCACGCCGTGCGCCACGAGGACAAGGTGCCGTGCCACGTGTGCGGGAAGCTGCTCAGCGCCGCCTACGTCAGCGACCACCTGCGCGTGCACGGCCCCGCCCCCCGCGCGCAGGCCACGCCCAGAGGTGGGGGGAGGGGCCAAGGGTCGGTGTGGGAGGGGCCAAGGGTCGGTGTGGGAGGGGTTTGGTCATTCCCAAGAGGGGTCAGTGGGTGTGGGGAAGGGGTGGAGTTTGTGGGTATTAAATAGCTTTAGGGGACGTGGCTAAAGTGGGTGTGGTCAGTGGGCGTGGTCAATGGGAGGGGTCAGTGGGTGTGGTCAGTAGTCACTCATGGAGGGGTCAGTGGGTGTGGGGAAGGGATGGAGTTTGTGGGCATTAAAAAACTTTAGGGGGCGTGGTCAGTGGGCGTGGTCAGAAGTCAGTGGGTGTGGTCAGTGGTCACTCATGGAGGGGTAAGTGGCCAGTGATGGTCAGTGGGTGTGGTCAGTAGTCACTCAGGGAGGGGTCAGAGGTCAGTGGGTGTGGTCAGTGGTCACTCAGGGTGTGGTCAATGGTCAGTGGGTGTGGTCAGTGGTCGGTGGGTGTGGTCAGTGGTCAGTGGGAGGGGTCAGTGGTCAGTGGGTGTGGTCAGGGGTCAGTGGGTGTGGCCAGTGGTCAGTGGGTGTGGTCAATGGTCAGGGGGTGTGGTCAGTGGTCAGTGGGTGTGGTCAATGGTCACTCAGGGTGTGGTCAGTGGTCAGTGGGAGGGGTCAGTGGTCACTGAGGGAGGAGTTTGGTCACTCAGGGAGGGGTCAGTGGTCAGTGGGTGTGGTCAGGGGTCAGTGTGTGTGGCCACAGAGGTCAATGCTCAGTGGTCAGTGGGAGTGGTCAGTGGTCAGTGGGAAGGGTCAGTGGTCAGGGGGTGTGGTCAGTGGTCACTCAGGGTGTGGTCAATGGTCTGGGTGTGGTCAGTGGTCAGTGGGTGTGGTCAGTGGTCACTCAGGGAGGGGTCAGTGTTCAGTGGGTGTGGTCAATGCTCAGTGGGTGTGGTCAGTGGTCAGGGGGTGTGGTCAGTGGTCAGTGGGTGTGGTCATTGGTCACTCAGGGTGTGGTCAGTGGTCAGTGGGCGTAGTCAATGCTCACTGGGTGTGGTCAGTGGGAGGGGTCAGTGGTCAGTGGGTGTGGTCAGTGGTCAGTGGTCACTCAGGGAAGGGTCAGAGGTCAGTGGGTGTGGCCACAGAGGTCAAGGGTCAGTGCTCTGGAAGGGAGAGGGAATTTAGGGCTTGGTGGCCTGGGGGGCGTGGCCTAAATGGGTGTGGCCGGTGGGAGTGGTCAGTGTGAGGGAGGGGCTGTGGGGAATTGGGGTGGGGGAGGGGTCACAAAGGGGGGGAGGGGCTTGAAGGGAGAGGGGGAGGGGCTTGAGAGAAAAGGATAAAGGGGAGGAGCTTAAAAGGGGAGGGGCTAAAAAGGGAGGGGCTAAAGAAGGGGAGGGGCAAAAGGGGAGGGACCAAAAGAGTGGGGGAGTGGCCAAAGGAATGGGGGAGGAGCTAAAAGGGAAGGGGGAGGGGCTAACATGGTGGAGGAGGAGCTAAAGAGGTGGGGTTAAAAGGGGGGAGGGGCTAAAAGGGAGGGGGAGGAGCTAAGTGAGTGAGGGAGGGGCCAAAACAAAGGGGGAGTGGCTAAAAGGGGAGGGGCTAAAGGAGGAGGATGGGTTAAAAAGTGGGAGTGGCCAAAGGGGTGTGGGAAGGGCTAAAAGAGTGGGGGCGGGGCTAAAGGGGTGGGGTTTAAAAGGGGGAGGGGCTGAAAGGGAGGGGACAAATGGGAGGGGCTTAAATGGGGGAGGGGTTAAAAAGGGGGAGGGATTAAAGGTGTGGGGGAGGGGCAATCTGTGACCCCGCCCCTTTTTTTTTTTTTTTTTCCCTCCCCCTTTTTCTCACAGGTTCCGGCTGCCCCGCCCCCTCCCCAAGCCCCGCCCCCGCCCCTCCCCCACCCCTGGACGGGACCCCCGGGGGCAGCCAGGGCTGGTGAAGGGGGCGGGGCCAAACAAACCCCGCCCCCAAACCCCCAGAACCCCTCCCCCACCCTCCCCAAGCTCCGCCCATTCCCCACCCCTTCAAGCCCCGCCCCCAAATGGGGGGAGGGGGAGGGGCCGGGCGAGGCCGACCAATAAAAAAAACTGGGTGTTAAAAAAAAAAAAAAGGCTCCGCCCACTTTTTATGGGGAAGGGCTGGGATTGGATGGGGAGGGAGGGGGCGGGGCTGAGCGGTGATGACGTCATGGCCACGCCCAGGTGGGGATTTTGGGGGTTTTAATCCAAATTTGGGAATTTTTGGACCCAAAATTGAAATATTTTGACCCAAAATTGAGAAGTTTTCACTCAAATTTGAAATTTTTGCTCTAAAATTTTTATTTTTTAAGGGATTTGACGTTTTTAACCTAAAATTGAGATTTTTTTTATTTCCCAAAATTGGGAATTTTGGCACCAAATCCCGAAATTTTGACCCAAAATTGCAATTTTGGACCCAAAATTTATAAATTTCAATGCAAATTAAGTTTTTTCCATTATTTGGCATTTTTAATGCAAAAATTTAATTTTTTTTACTCAAAATTGCAAATTTTCGCCCCAAATTGAGAATTTTTTGGCCATAATTGAAAATTTTTGAGCAAAATTTGATTTTTTCATTCCCAAATTGAATTTCTTTAATCCAAATTTGGAATTTTCCACCCCAAATTCAACAATTTTCTTAAAAAATTAATTTATTTTGCCCAAAATTGACTTTTTTCCCCCCAAAATTCTCTTTTTTATTTCCTCAACCCAAAAATTTTACACAAAACCACCAAATTCTTGAAAAATATTTTTATTTCCTTTATAAACTCCATTTTTCCCTTTAAAATTCACATTTTCCTTCTAAAATTCAATTTTTTTACCCTTAAATTTTGGGGTTTTTTTTACCAAAATTCCTTTTTTTCTCCCTAAAATTCAATTTTTTTATCCCTAAATTTTGCTTTTTTTTTTTTTTTTTACCAAAATTCGTTTTTTTCTCCCTAAAATTCCAATTTTTTTTTCTTCAAAAAAAACCAAATTCAGGTTTCCAACAAAAATTCAATTTTTTCCCCCCCCCCTCCCAAATTTTGGATTTTTCCACCCCAAAAATTTCATTTTTTAACCCCAAAAATCCGTTTGTTCCTCCTAAATCTCAGTGACCGCTCCAGTGGTCACTCAGTGGTCACTCAGTGGTCACTCAGTGGTCACTTCCAGGCCAATCCAGTGGTCACTCAGTGGTCACTTTGTGGTCACTTCCAATGGTCACTCAGTGGTCACTCCAAAGCCATTCCAGTGGTCACTCAGTGGCCACTCCGTGGTCACTCAGTGGTCACTCCAAGGCCAATCCAATGGTCACTTCCAGGGTCACTCAATGGTCACTCCATGGTCATTCCTTGACCAATCCAGGGGTCACTCAGTGGTCACTCAGTGGTCACTTCCAGGGGTCATTTTGAGGTCACTCCAAGGCCAATCCAGCGGTCACTCAGTGGTCACTCCATGACCAGACCAGTGGTCACTCAGTGGTCACTCAGCGGTCATTCAGTGGTCACTCAGTGGTCAGTGGTCACTCAGTGGTCACTCAGTGGTCACTCAGTGGTCACTCAGCGGTCACTCAGTGGTCACTCAGTGGTCAGTGGTCACTCAGTGGTCACTCAGTGGTCACTCAGCGGTCAGTGGTCACTCAGCGGTCACTCAGTGGTCACTCAGAGGTCACTCAGTGGTCACTGGTCACTCAGTGGTCACTCACTGGTCAGCGGTCACTCAGTGGTCACTCAGTGGTCCCTCAGTGGTCAGTGGTCACTCAGTGGTCACTCAGTGGTCACTCAGCGGTGACTCAGCAGTCACTCAGTGGTCACTCAGTGGTCACTCAGTGGTCAGTGGTCACTCAGTGGTCACTCAGGGGTCAGTGGTCACTCAGTGGTCACTCAGTGGTCACTCACTGGTCAGTGGTCACTCACTGGTCAGTGGTCACTCACTGGTCACTCAGCGGTCAGTGGTCACTCAGTGGTCACTCAGTGGTCACTCAGGGTCACTCAGTGGTCACTCACTGGTCAGTGGTCACTCAGTGGTCACTCAGTGGTCAGTGGTCACTCAGTGGTCACTCAGTGGTCACTCAGGGTCACTCAGTGGTCACTCACTGGTCAGTGGTCACTCAGTGGTCACTCAGTGGTCACTCAGTGGTCACTCAGTGGTCACTCCCGGCCGCAGAACGCCGCGTGCGCCCCCAGTCCGGCCCCTCCGGCCGCAGCGATGGCGACTTCGGCCCCCAGAGTGACCACAGCGATGGCCAGCGGCTGCTGGGGGAGGGGCACCTGCGGACAGGGGTCAGAGGTCAATCAGGGGTCACTCGGGGTCACTCAGGGGTCACTCAGGGGTCAGGGGTCACTCAGGGGTCACTCATTGGTCACTCAGTGGTCACTCATTGGTCACTCAATGGTCACTCAGGAGCCATTTTTGGGTCAGTGGTCACTCATTGGTCAGTGGTCACTCAGTGGTCACTTCAAGGCCATTCCAGTGGTCACTCAGGGGTCACTCGGGGTCACTCGGGGGTCACTCAGGGGTCACTCAGGGTCACTCATTGGTCACTCAGGGGTCACTCATTGGCCACTCAATGGTCACTCAGGGGCCATTTTTGGGGCATTTTGGGTCAGTGGTCACTCATTGGTCAGTGGTCACTCAGTGGTCACTCATTGGTCACTGGTCACTCAGTGGTCACTCATTGGTCGCTCATTGGTCACTCAATGGTCACTCAGTGGTCACTCATTGGTCACTCAGGGGTCACTCAGGAGTCACTCAATGGTCACTCAATGGTCACTCAGGGTCACTCATTGGTCACTCAGGGGTCACTCAGGGGTCACTCATTGGTCACTCAATAACCAGGCCAAGGGTCACTCAATGGTCACTCCATGGTCATTCCTTGACCAATCCAGGGGTCACTCAGTGGTCACTCAATGGTCACTCAATGGTCACTCAATGGTCACTTCCAGGATCACTCAGTGGTCACTCAGTGGTCATTCAGTGGTCACTCAGTGGTCACTTCCAATGGTCACTCAGTGGTCACTCCAAGGCCAATCCAGTGGTCACTTCATTTTCACTCTGTGGTCACTCAGTGGTCACTTCCAGGGTCACTCAGTGACCAGTCCAAGGGTCACTTCCAGTGGTCACTTTGTGGTCATTCCAAGGCCACTCTGTGGTCACTCAGTGGTCACTCAGGGGTCATTTTGGGTCATTTTTAGACCATTTTGGGTCAGTGGTCACTCAGGGGTCACTCAATGGTCATTCAGTGGTCACTCATTGGTCACTCATTGCTCACTCATTGGTCACTCATTGGATACTCAGGGGTCACTCAGGGGTCACTCATTGGTCACTCATTGGTCACTCAGGGGTCACTCATTGGTCACTCATTGGTCACTCAATGGTCACTCATTGGTCACTCATTGGTCACTCAATGGTCACTCAATGGTCACTCATTGGTCACTCAGGGGTCACTCATTGGTCACTCATTGGTCATTCAATGGTCATTCATTGGTCACTCATTGGTCACTCAGTGGTCACTCAGAGGTCACTCAATGGTCACTCATTGGTCACTCCGGGGTCACTCAGTGGTCACTCAGGGGCCATTTTTGGGCCATTTTGGGTCAGTGGTCACTCATTGGTCAGTGGTCACTCAGTGGTCACTTCAAGGCCATTCCAGTGGTCACTCAGGGGTCACTCGGGGTCACTCGGGGGTCACTCAGGGGTCACTCAGTGGTCACTCAATTGGTCACTCAATGGTCACTCAGTGGTCACTCAGTGGTCACTCATTGCTCACTCATTGGTCACTCATTGATCACTCAATGGTCACTCAGGGGTCACTCAGGGGTCACTCAGGGTCACTGCGGGGTCACTCAGTGGTCACTCAGTGGTCACTCATTGGTCACTCAGTGGTCACTCAGTGGTCACTCAATGGTCACTCAGGGGTCACCGCGGGGTCAAAGGTCACTGACCTGCTCGCCCAGGTTGCTGAAGGCGTTCCCGTAGGCCCCGCCCCCCACAAGCCCCTCCCCCAGCGCCAGCGCCGCGGCCACGCCCAGCCCGGGCAGGAGGTGATTGACAGCCACGGCGGCCAATAGGAACGAGGCCAGCAGCACCTGGGGGCGGGGCCAGAGGAAAAGGGGTTAAAAATGGGGAATAAAAATGGGGAAAATTGGGGAAATTTGGGAGAAAAATTTGGGGGAAATTGGGAATTAAAGTGGGGAAAATTTGGGGGGAATTGGGAAAAAAATTGGGGAAATTTTGGGGGAAATTGGGGGAAAAAAGGGTAAAAAAAGGGGTTAAAAATGGGAATTCAAATGGGGAAAAAAGAGGAAAATTGGTTAAAAAAGGGAAAAATTGGGGGAAAATATGGGAAAAATTGGGGGAAAATTGGAGAAAAAATTGGGGAAATTTGGGGAAATTCAGGAGAAATTGGGGAATAAATTGGGATTTAAATGGGGGAAATTTGGGTGAAAATTGAGGGAAAAATTGGAAAAAATTTGGGGGAAAAATTGGGGAAAATTGGGAATTAAAGTGGGGAAAATTTGGGGGGAATTGGGAAAAATTGGGGAAATTTTGGGAAAAAAATTGGGGAAATTTTGGGAGAAATTGGGAAAAAATTTGGGAAAATTTTGGGGGAAATTTGAGGGGAATTCAGGAGAAATTCCGGAATAAATTGGGATTAAAAATGGGGGAAATTTGGGGGAAAATTGAGGGAAAAATTGGATAAAAATTGGGGGAAAATCAGGGAAATTTTGGATTCAAATTGGGGAAAATTGGGAAAAAATTTGGGGAAATTTTGGGAGAAATTCTGGGAAAAACGAGTAAATAAGTCGATTAAAAATGGGAATTAAAATGGGGAAAAAAGAGGAAAATGAGGGGGAAAATTGGTTAAAAATGGGAAAAATTGGGGGAAATTTTGGGGGAAATTGGGGGAAATTCAGGAGAAATTGGGGAATAAATTGGGATTTAAATGGGGGAAATTTGGGATTAAAATGAGGAAAAATGGGAATTCAAGGGGGGTTGAAATGGGGTTGGAGGGGATCTGTGGGGCAGATTTGGGATCTATGGGGCAGGGTTGGGATCTATGGGGCACTGAGGGATCTATGGGGCAGAATTGGGATCTATGGGGCACTGAGGGATCTATGGGGCAGGATTGGGATCTATGGGGCACTGAGGGATCTATGGGGCAGAATTGGGATCTATGGGGCACTGAGGGATCTATGGGGCAGGATCAGATCTATGGGTCAGATCTATGGGTCGCACCTGAGCCATCGCCAGCCCCCAGAGGGATCTATGGGGCACATTTAGGATGTATGGGGCAGGATCAGATCTATGGGTCACAGATCTATGGGTCCCACCTGTGCCAGCGCCAGCCCCCAGAGGCAGGACTGGGATCTGTGGGGCACATTTAGGATCTATGGGGTCAGGGATGATCTATGGGTCAGGGATCTATGGGTCAGAATCTATGGGGCAGGAATCTATGGGGCAGGGTTCTATGGGTCAGATCCGTGGGTCTCACCTGAGCCATGGCCAGCCCCCAGAGGGATCTGTGAGAATCTGTGGGGCAGGATCAGAATCTATGGGGCACTGAAAGATCTATGGGGCAGGATCAGATCTATGGGGCAGGTTTGGGATCTATGGGTCAGGGATCTATGGGTCAGATCTATGGGTCCCACCTGAGCCAGTGCCAGCCCCCAGAGAAATCTATGGGGTCAGGGATGATTTATAGGGCAGGATCAGGGATCTATGGGGCAGGATCAGATCTATGGGTCACATTTAGGATCTATGGGGCAGGATCAGATCTATGGGTCACATTTAGGATCTATGGGGCAGGATTGGGATCTATGGGTCACATTTAGGATCTATGGGGCAGGGATCTATGGGTCCCACCTGAGCCATCGCCAGCCCCCAGAGGAATCTGTGGGGATCTATGGGGCAGGATTCTATGGGGTCAGGGATGATCTATGGGTCACAGATCTATGGGTCCCACCTGTGCCAGCGCCAGCCCCCAGAGGGATCTATGGGGCACATTTAGGATCTATGGGGCAGGATTCTATGGATCACAGATCTATGGGGCAGGGTCTATGGGTCAGGATCTGTGGGTCCCACCTGAGCCAGCGCCAGCCCCCAGAGGCAGGACTGGGATCTATGGGGCAGGATCAGATCTATGGGGCCAGGGATGATCTATGGGTCAGATCTATGGGGCAGGATCAGATCTATGGGTCAGATCTATGGGTCCCACCTGTGCCATCGCCAGCCCCCAGAGGGATCTATGGGGCACATTTAGGATCTATGGGGCAGGATCAGATCTATGGGTCAGGATCAGATCTATGGGTCACAGATCTGTGGGTCAGGAATCTATGGGTCAGATCTATGGGTCACAGATCTATGGGTCCCACCTGGGCCAGCGCCAGCCCCCAGAGGGATCTATGGGGCACATTTAGGATCTATGGGTCAGGATCAGATCTATGGGGCAGGATTGGAATCTATGGGGTCAGATTGTGATCTATGGGGCAGGATTGGGATCTATGGGTCACATTTAGGATCTATGGGACAGGTTTGGGATCTATGGGGTAGGATCAGATCTATGGGGCAGGGATCTATGGGGCACATTTAGGATCTATAGGGCACTGAGGGATCTATGGGGCAGATTTGGGATCTATGGGTCAGATCTGTGGGTCCCACCTGAGCCATCGCCAGCCCCCAGAGGAATCTGTGGGGTCAGGGATGATCTATGGGGCAGGATTGGGATCTATGGGTCACATTTAGGATCTATGGGTCACAGATCTATGGGGCAGATCCATGGGTCGCACCTGAGCCATCGCCAGCCCCCAGAGGCTGGATCAGGATCTATGAGTCAGGAATCTATGGGGCACAGATCTATGGGTCAGATCTATGGGTCAGGGATCTATGGGTCAGATCTATAGGGCAGGATTCTATGGGTCGCACCTGAGCCAGCGCCAGCCCCCAGAGGGATCTGTGAGGATCTGTGGGGCAGGATTGGGATCTATGGGTCACATTTAGGATCTATGGGGCAGGATCAGATCTATGGGTCAGATCTATGGGTCAGGGATCCGTGGGTCGCACCTGTGCCATCGCCAGCCCCCAGAGGGATCTATGGGGCACATTTAGGATCTATGGGGCAGGATCAGATCTATGGGTCACATTTAGGATCTATGGGGCAGATTTGGGATCTATGGGGCAGGATTGGAATCTATGGGTCAGGAATCTATGGGTCCCACCTGAGCCATGGCCAGCCCCCAGAGGGATCTATGGGTCACATTTGGGATCTATGGGTCACAGATCTATGGGGCAGGATTGGATTCTATGGGTCAGATCTATGGGTCCCACCTGTGCCAGCGCCAGCCCCCAGAGGGATCTATGGGGCAGATTTGGGATCTATGGTTCAGACTGTGATCTATGGGGCAGATCTGGGATCTATGGGGCAGGATCAGATCTATGGAGCAGGAATCTATGGGTCACAGATCTGTGGGTCCCACCTGTAGCATCGCCAGCCCCCAGAGGGATCTATGGGTCAGGATTGGGATCTATGGGTCAGGATTCTGTGGGTCAGGATTCTATGGGTCCCACCTGTAGCACCGCCAGCCCCCAGAGGGATCTATGGGTCAGGAATCTATGGGTCAGATCTATGGGTCCCACCTGTAGCACCGCCAGCCCCCAGAGGCAGGACTGGGATCTATGGGGCAGGATCACATCTATGGGTCACACTTAGGATCTATGGGTTACATTAAGGATCTATGGGGCAGATTTAGGATCTATGGGTCAGGATTCTATGGGTCAGGATCTATGGGTCCCACCTGAGCCATTGCCAGCCCCCAGAGGAATCTGTGAGGATCTATGGGGCAGGATCAGACCTATGGGGCACATTTAGGATCTATGGGTCAGGATTCTGTGGGTCAGGATCTATGGGTCAGGATGGGATCTATGGGGCAGGATGGGATCTATGGGTCAGATCTATGGGGCAGGATCAGATCTATGGGTCAGGATCTATGGGTCACAGATCTATGGGGCACATTTAGGATCTATGGGTCAGATCTATGGGTCACAGATCTATAGGGCAGGATTCTATGGGGTCCCACCTGTGTCACCGCCAGCCCCCAGAGGGATCTATGGGGCAGGATCAGAATCTATGGGGCAGGAATCTATGGGGTCCCACCTGTGTCACCGCCAGCCCCCAGAGGCGCCGCAGGCGGAGGCAGCGCAGGGACGAGCGCGAGGCGAAGACGCCGGCCTGGTACAGCAGCTGCAGCCTGGCAGGGAAAGGGTTAAAAAATGCACATTTTGGGGTTAAAAATTGGGAATTTGGGAGTGAAAAATTGGGGAATTTTGGGGTAAAAATTTGGGGAATTTTGGGGTAAAATTTGGGAATTTTTGGGAGTAATATATGGGGATTTTGGGGGTTTAAATGTGAATTTTTGCGAAGGAAATTGGGGATTTTGGGGTTAAGATTGGGATTTTTAGGGGTTGAAGATTGGGGGTTTTGGGGTTAAAATTTGGGGAATTTTGGGGTTAAAATTTGGGAATTTTGGGATTAATATATGGGGATTTTGGGAATTAAATGCAAATTTTTGGGGTTAAAATTTGAGAAATTTTGCGGTTAAAAATTGGGATTTTTAGGGGTTGGAGATTGGGGGGTTTGGGGTAAAAATTTGGGGTTTTTTGGGATAAAGTTTGGGAAACTTGGGGTTAAAAATTGGGATTTTTTGGGGTCGGAGTTTGGCGGGTTTATGGTTAAAAATTGGGGATTTTTTGGGATGAAAATTGTGAATTTTTTAGGTTAAAAGTTGGGAGTTCGAGGGTTAAAATTTGGGGATTTTTGGGTTAAAAATTGGGATTTTTTGGGGTTGAAAATTGGGAAACTTTGGGGTTGAAAATTGGGAAACTTTGGGGTTAAAAACGGAGAATTTTCAGGGATGAAATTTGGGAATTTTTGGGGTTAAAAATTGGGAATTTTATGGCTTGACATTGGAATTTTTAGAATCCAAATTTGGAAGTTTTGGGCTTAAATCAGGAAATTTTTGGCACTGAAAATTGGGAAGTTTTGGGGTTAAAATTGGGAATTTTGGGGGCTGAAAACTGGGAATCCTTGGATAAAAATTTGGCATTTTTGGGATATAAAAACTTGGAATTTTTGTGGGTAAAACTTGGAAAAATTCAGAATTAAATTCGGGAAACTTTGGGGGTTTAAAATTTTTGGGGCTAAAAATTTGGGATTTTGGATACAAAACGGGAATTTTTGGGGGTAAGATTTAGGAGCTTTTGTTATTAAATTATAACAAAATTATGTATTTTTATTTTATTTTATTTTTAATTTATATTTTAATTATATAATTAAAATTAGAACCCCAAATTAAGAAACGTTAGGATTAAAATTTTTTGGAATTTCAGGGTAAGAATTTGGGATAAAATAAATAAAATAAATAGAATAAAATAAATAAAATAAATAAAATAAAATAAATAAATAAAATTAAATAAAATAAAATATAAAATAAAAATAAATATATAAATAAAATAAATATAAAAAATAAAACATAATAAATATATAAATAAAAAATAAATAAAAATAAATAAAAATAAATATAAAATAAATAAAAATAAATATAAAAATAAATAAAAAATAAAATAAAATAAAATAAAATAAAATAAAATAAAATAAAATAAAATAAATTAAATAAAATAAAACTCACGTCCGGTACTGGGCGCTGTGGGGGAGGGGCGAGGACGGGAAGTAGAGCAGCTCCATCTGAAAAAGGGGGCGGGGCCAAAGATGGGGGCGGGGCCAAACAGCGCTGACCCCTCCCCCAGCTCCACAAGCCCCTCCCACAACCACAAATTCCATTTTAGCCCCGCCCCCAAAGCGATTCTGCCATTTTAGCCCCTCCCCCAACCCCTTTAGGCCCCGCCCCCACCCCAAATCCGCCATTTTGTGACCCTTCCCTTACCCTTTAAGCCCCGCCCACAAAACTTTAAACCCCGCCCCCTTCAAGCTGCCACCCCTTTAATCTCCGCCCACACCCTTTAAGCCCCGCCCCCTCACCAGCCCCTCACGCCAAATCCGCCATTTTGAATCCCACCCAACCCCAAATCCACCATTGTGAGACGCTTCCCTTACCCTTTAAGCCCCGCCCCCACAACTTTAAGCTCCTCCCCTTCCTTCAAACCCCTCCCTGACCTCTCCAAGCCCCACCCCCACATAATTTAAGTCCCGCCCCCTCCCCATTTAGGCCACGCCCCCTCACCAGCCCCTCACGCCAAATCCGCCATTTGGAGACCCTTCCCTTACCCCTTTAAGCCCCGCCCACACAAATTTAAGCCCCTCCCCTTTCAAGCCCTCACCCCTTTAAGCTCCGCCCACCCGTCCTTTACGCCCCGCCCATTTAGGCCACGCCCCCTCACACCAAATCCGCCATTTTGAATCCCACCCAACCCCAAATTTGCCATTTTGTGACGCTTCCCTTACCCTTTAAGCCCCGCCCCCACAAATTTAGGCCCCTCCCTTTCCTCCAAACCCCTCCCTGACCTCTCTAAGCCCCTCCCCCACATAATTTAAGTCCCGCCCCCTCCCCATTTAGCCCCGCCCCCTCACCAGCCCCTCACGCCAAATCCGCCATTTTGAATCCCATCCAACCCCAAATCCGCCATTTTGAGACCCTTCCCTTACCCTTTAGGCCCCGCCCACACAACTTTAAACCCCTCCCTCTTCCTTCAAATTATTCCCCGACCTCTCTAAGCCACTCCCACACATAATTTAAGTCCCACCCCCTCCCTATTTAGCCCCGCCCCCTCACCAGCCCCTCACAACCAAGTCCGCCATTTTGAATCCCACCCAACCCCAAATCCGCCATTTTGCTACGCTTCCCTTACCCCTTTAAGCCCCACCCACACAACTTTAGGCCCCTCCCCCTTCATTGAAACCCCTCCCCCACCTCTTCAAGCCCCTCCCACGCCTCACTTAGGCCCCGCCCCCTCTTCATTTAACCCAGCCCCCTCACCAGCCCCTCACACCAAATCCGCCATTTTGAATCCCACCCAACCCCAAATCCGCCATTTTGAGGCCCTTCCCTTCCCTTTTAAGCCCCGCCCACACACATTTAAGCCCCTCCCTCTTCCTTAAAACCCCTCCCCCACCTCTTTAAGCCCCTCTCACACATCATTTAGGCCCCGCCCCCTCTTCATTTAGCCCCACCCCCTCACCAGTCCCTCACGCCAAATCCGCCATTTTGAATCCAACCCAACCCCAAATCCGCCATTTTGAGACCCTTCCCTTACCCTTTAAGCCCCGCCCCCACAACTTTAAGCCCCTCCCCCTTCAAGTTGCCACCCCTTTAAACTCCGCCCACACCCTTTAAGCCCCGCCCCGCCCCCATTTAGCCCCACCCCTCACGCCTAATCCGCCATTTTGAATCCCACCCAACCCCAAATCCGCCATTTTTTGGCCCTTCCCTTCCCTTTTAGGCCCCGCCCCCACACATTTAAGCCCCTCCCCTTCCTTGAAACCCCTCCCACACCTCTTTAAGCCCCTCCCACACCTCATTTAGGCCCCGCCCCCTCACCAGCCCCTGGTTAACGAAGTATTCGGCGAAGTAAACGAGGGCCAGCGGCGCCCCCTGGCAGAAAGCGGCCTGAAAGGGGGCGGGGCTTCGTCAGGCCACGCCCCTTTGTGGCCATAAGCCCCACCCCCTCCCTTCAGCCACGCCCCATTTCAAAAATTCCCAATTTTCCCCATAAAAGTCTCAATTTTTAATCCCCAAATTCTCAATTTTTAAGGCAAAATTCGCCAATTTTCAACCCAAAATTCCTCAAATCTTAACCCAAAAAATTCCAATTTTTGAACCCAAAAATTCCCAAATTTCGACCCCAACTTCCCAAATTATTTTCCTCAATCTGCCAGAATTTTGAGCTCTAAAATTTCCTTTTTAACAGCAAAACTCTTAAATTTTAACAAAAAAATCCCCAATTTTTAATCCCAAAGTTTGCAATTGTTTTTTCTCCCAAATTCTTAAACCAAAATTCCCAAATTCTTGCCCAAAATTGCCAATTTTTAACCTCTCAAATTCGGAATTCCTAACTTCAAATTCTCCAATTTTTAACCCAAAAAATTCCCAAATTTTAACATCCAAATCCCAATTTTTCCCCCTCAAAATTCCAAAATTTTAACCCCAAAATTCCTAATTTTTCAACACAAAAATAACAATTTTTAGCCCCAAAATTGTCAAATTTTAAGCCAAAACATTTTCAAATTTTAACATCAAAAATTCCTATTTTCAACACAAAAATTCCCAAAATTTGCCCCTTAAATTCTGAATTTTTATCCCAACATTGATCAAATTCTTCATAAATTCGCAAAATTTAAAACTAAAATTCCCAAATTTTAACACCAAAATGTCCAAAAATTCCCCCCAATTCCCATTTAAGCCCCTCCCCTTTAAGCCCCGCCCCTTTCTCACCTTGGCCACGCCCCATTTCTCCTCTCTGGCCCCGCCCCCTTCGTCAGGGTGGGGGAGGGGCGGGTCCGGCCTGGGGGGAGGGGCCGGACCCAGCAGGAAGAAAAAACTGAAAAAAAAAAGGAAAAAAATGAGAAAAATTTAAAATTTTAATTATTCAAATTAGGGGGAGGGGCCAAGGGAGGCCACGCCCACTATGGGGGGATTGGAGGGGAAATTTGGGTTAAAAATTGGAGATTTTGGGGTTGAAATTTGGGGTGAAATTTTGGGAAATTTTGGGTTAAAACATTGGGGAAATTGGTTGAAAAAATCGGGGATTTTGGGGTTAAAAATTGGGATTAAAAATTGAAAACTTTAGGTTAAAATTTGGGGATTTTTGGGTTAAAAATTGGGAAATTTCAGATTTAAAAATTCAGAATTTTGGGTTTAAAAACTTGAAATTTTGGGGTTAAAAATTTGGAGATTTTGGGGGTAAAAAATAGGGAATTTTGGGGGTGATATTTGAGGCAAATATTTGGAATTTTGGGGTTGAAATTTGAGAATGTTGGAGTTGAATTGTGGGATTAAAAAAAAAAGGTTTGGGCTGAAATTCAGGGTAAAAATTTTGGGATTTTGAGGTTGAAAAATTAGCAATTTTGAGTTTAAAATTTGGGAGTTTTGTGGTTTAAAAATGAGAATTTTGGGACAAAAAAAAAGAATTTTTGGGATAAAACTTGGAAAAGTTGTGTTAAAAAAATTTGGAATTTTAGGACATCAAAATTAAAAGATTTTTGGGTAAAAATTGGGAAATTTTTTGTAAAGTTGTGGAAATAAGGAGTTTTATTGTATTATATAGATTATATTATATTTATTATATATATTACATTATAAAATAACTTGGAAGATTTATTGTTAAATAAGTGAAATTTTTTGGCAAAATTTTTAAATTCTGGGGATTAAAAAAGGGAATTTTTGGTTAAAAAATTGGTGTTTGGTTAATAAGAGTGAATTTTGGGTAAAATAATTCAAATTTTGGGATAAAAAAGGAGAATTTTGGGTTAGAAATTTCAAATTTTTGGGTGAAAAAATCCGAATTTTGGGTCTCACCTGAGCAGCATCAGCGGGGGCAGGGCCAGGAAAGGCAACAGCGCGTGGGGGAGGGGCAGCCACGCCCTCAAACCCCAGAACCCCAAAGCTCCGCCCACTCCGGCCGCGCCCGTCCCCGACGACCAATGGGAGAGCCCGGAGCTGCTGGGGGAGGAGCCGAGTTAGAATGGCCACGCCCACTTTCAAAATTAAATTTTTTTCCTATTTTTGGACCAAATTTTGGTGATTTTTGACCAAATTTTTGTGATTTTAAACTCAATTCTTAAGCCACGCCCACTTTTTGTATGACCACGCCCCTTTATTTCCACCAACTTGGCCCCGCCCCCAATGCAAATTTTGATTATTTTGACCAAATTTGGGCAAATTTGGTTCCAAATTTTGGTGATTATTTACACAAATTTTAAGCCACGCCCACTATTGTCTGGCCACGCCCACCCACCATAAGCCACGCCCACTCAGCCCTACCTTTATTTAAATTTTGGCTGGTTTTGAGCAAATTTGGGCAATTTTGCCCCAAATTTTGGTAATTTTTAATCAATTTTATGGAATTTCGACCCTATTTTAAAGCCCCGCCCACTTTTGATGTAGCCACGCCCACCCACCATAAGCCACGCCCACTCAGCCCTACCCTTACTTAAATTTTGGCTGATTTTGAGCAAATTTGGGCAATTTTGCCTCAAATTTTTTGGTTTTTTTTGGCCCCTCCCCCCATTTTGGGGTGTGGCCCAGGTGGGCGTGGCCTATAGGTGTGGCCACGCCCACTCAAGTGAGGCCACGCCCCCTTACCTGGGGTAGGAGGAGGCCAAGGTCAGGAATGTGACCTCACCAAGCCCCGCCCCCGCACTGCCCAGCGCCACACCTGAGTGACCAATGAGGGAACGGTCAGTGACCTCTGACCCCTGAGTGACCCCTGAGTGACCCCTGACCCCTGAGTGACCCCTGAGTGACCCCAACTCAAAAAATCCCCAAAAAATCTCAAAATAAACTTAAAAAAATCCAAAAAATCTCAAAAAATCCCCCCAAAAATCTCCAAAAAATCCCCAAAAATCCCCCCAAAAAATCTCTTTAAAATCCCCCAAGAAATCCCCAAAAATCCCCCCCAAAAATCTCAAAAAATCCCCCAAAAATTTCCAAAATCCTCCCAAAAAAATCTCCAAAAACTCTCCAAAAATTGCCCAAAGAATCTCAAAAAAATCCCCAAAAAATCTCAAAAGTCCCCCAAAAAATCTCCAAAAAATCTCCAAAAATCCTCAAAAAAATCTCAAAAAAATCTCCAAAAATCCCAAAAAAATCTCCAAAAAATCTCCAAAACAATCTCCAAAAAAACTTCCAAAAAATCTCAAAAATTCTCCCAAAAATTTTATAAAAAATCTCTAAAAATACCCCCCCCAAACTTTCCAAGAAATCTCAAAAATCCCCCCCAAAAAAATCCCCAAAAATCCCCCACAAAAATTTCCAAAAAATCTCCAAAAAATCTCCAAAAAAATCTCCAAAAATCTCAAAAAAATCCCCCCCCAAAAGTCACAAAAAAATCCCAAAAAATCTCAAAAAAATCTCAAAAATCCCCCCCGAAAAATCTCAAAAATCCCCCCAAAAAAACCCCAAAAATGTCCAAAATTCCCCCAAAAATCCCCCAAAAAATCTCCAAAAAATCACCCCCAAAAGTCACAAAAAAATACAAAAAAAATCTCAAAAAAATGTCAAAAATCCCCCCCAAAAAATCCCCAAAAATTTCCAAAACGTCCCTCAATGACTGAGTGACCCGAGTGTCCCCTGAGTGACCCCGAGTGACCCCGAGTGACCCCAACCCAAAAATCTCAAAAAAATCCCCCCCAAAAAAATCTCAAAAATCCCCCAAAAAATCTCAAAAAAATCTCCCAAAATCTCCAAAAATCCCCCCAAAAAAATCTCCAAAAAATTCTCAAAAATCCCCCAAAAAATCTCAAAAATCCTCCCAAAAATCTCCAAAAAATCTGCAAAAAATCCCCCCAAAACTTTCCAAAAAATCTCAAAATATCCCCCAAAAATTTTCCAAAAAAATCTCAAAAATCCCAAAAAATCTCCAAAAATCCCCCCAAAAATCCCAAAAAATCTTCAAAAATCCTCCCAAAATTTTCCAAAAAATCTGCAAAAATCCCCCCAAAAAATCTCCAAAACTCCCAAAAAAATCTGCAAAAAACCTCAAAAAAATCACGAAAAAATCCCAAAAAATTTATAAAAAATCTCCAAAAAAATCTCAAAAAAATCACCCCCAAAGTCACAAAAAAAACCCAAAAATCCCCAAAAAATCTCAAAAAAATCCCCAAAATAATCTCAAAAAAATCTCCAAAAAATCTCAAAAATCCCCCAACAAATCCCAAAAAATCTCCAAAAATCCCTCCAAAAATTTGCAAAAAATCTCAAAAATCCCCCAAAAACTTTCTAAAAAATCTCCAAAAAAATCTCACAAAAAAATCTCAAAAATCCCCAAAAAAATTTCCAAAAAATCTCCAAAAAAACCTGCCAAAAAATCTCAAAAATTCTCCCAAAAAATTTATAAAAAATCTCAGAAAATACCCCTCAAAATTTTCCAAAAAATCTCAAAAATCCCCCCAAAATCTCCAAAAAATCTCCAAAAAAATCTCCAAAAATCCCTCCAAAAAATCTCCAAAAATCCCCCCAAAAATTTTCCAAAAATCCTCCCAAAAATTTCCAAAAAATCCCAAAAATCCCCTTAAAAATTTCCAAAAAATCTCAAAAATCCCCCCAAAAAATCTCCAAAAAAATCTCCAAAAAACCTCAAAAAAATCATGAAAAACTCCCAAAAAATCTCAAAAAAATCCCCAAAAATTTCAAAAACATCCCTAAATAACTGAGTGACCCCTGAGTGACCCCGAGTGACCCCAAGTGACCCCAATGACCCCGAGTGACCCCAATGTAAAAATCTCAAAAAAATCCCCCCAAAAAAATCTCAAAAAAATTCCAAAAAAATCACTCGAAAAATTTCAAAAATCCCAAAAAAAATCTCCAAAAAATCTGCAAAAATCCCCCCAAAAAATCTCCAAAAATCCCTCCCCAAAAATCTCCAAAAAATCTGCAAAAATCCCCCCAAAAAATCTCCAAAAAAATCTCCAAAAAATCTCCCAAAAAATCTCCAAAAATCCCCAAAAAGCTTCCGAACAATCTCAAAAATTCTCCCAAAAAATCTCCAAAAAAATCTCCAAAAAAATCCTAAAAGATCTCCAAAAAATCTGCAAAAAAATCTCCAAAAAATCTGCAAAAATCCCCAAAAATCTCCAGAAATCCCCCCAAAAATCTCCAAAAAATCTGCAAAAATCCTCCCAAAAATTTTAAAAAAATCTCAAAAAATACCCCTGAAAATTTTCCAAAAAATCTTAAAAATCCCCCCAAAAATCTCCAAAAAATCTGCAAAAATCCTCCCAAAAATTTAAAAAAAATCTCAAAAATTCCCCCCAAAAAAATCCCAAAAAATCTCCAAAAATCCCCCAAAAAATTTCAAAAAAAATCTCAAAAATCCCCAAAAAAACCTCAAAAATTCCCCAAAAAATCCCCAAAAAAATCCCTAAAAAATTCCAAAACGTCCCTAAATAACTGAATGACCCCTGAGTGACCCCGAGTGACCCCAATGACCCCGGTGACCCCGGTGACCCCGGGTGACCCCGCTCACCCCCCAGGCCGCTCAGGGTCCCTTTGGCCGCGGCCACGGCGCTGACACTGCCCCACAGGCACAGAGCCACGGCCACCACGCGGATCCTGGGGGGAAAAAACACCAAAAATTCAATGTTTTAACCCAAAATTCATTGCCTCAAATATATTAAATTTCTTCCCGCAAATTCCATTGTTTTCTGGAAAAAATTCGGGTTTTTTTCCCCAAAAATTCCCTTTTTAAACCACAAAAATTCACTTTTTAATCTCAAAATATTCTCGTTTTATCCCCAAAATATTATCTTTTTTTTCCCAACAAAAAATTAATGGCTTATCCCAAAATATTTCCTTTTCCCTCCACAAAATTTTATTTTTTTCACCCAAAATATTTCCTATTTTACCCCCAAATATTCCCTTCTTTACCCCCAAAAAATCCACATTTATCCCACTAAAAATTCCCATTTTTTCCCTAAAACCTCCAGGTTGTTCCCCCCCCAAAATTCCAGGTTTTTCCCAAAATATCCCCCTTTTTTCTCAGAAAAAAGTCTCTAGTTCCATAGAAAAATTCAGGTTTATTTTGCCAAAATATTCCCTTTTTTCTCCATAAAAATTCCCTTTTTAAATCCCCAAAAATTCCCTTTTTAATCTCAAAATATTCTGATTTTTTCCCCAAAAAATTCCCTTTTTAAATCCCCAAAAATTCCATTTTTAATCTCAAAATATTCTGGTTTTCCCCCCAAAAAATTCCCTTTTTAAATCCCAAAAACTTCCCTTTTTTAACCCAAAATTCATTGCCTCAAATCAATTAAATTTCTTCCCTTAAATTCCATTATTTTCTGGAAAAAAATCGGTTTTTTTCCCCAAAAATTCCCTTTTAAATCCCCAAAAATTCCCTTTTTAATCTCAAAATATTCTGGGTTTTCCCCCCCCAAAAATTCCCTTTTTAAATCCCAAAAAATTCCCTTTTAAATCCCCAAAAATTCCCTTTTTCATCTCAAAATATTCTGGTTTTTTCCCTCAAAAAATTCCGTTTTTCAATCCCCAAAAATTCCCTTGTTAAGCTCAAAATATTCTGTTTCTTTCCCCCAAAAAATTCCCTTTATAAACCCCAAAATTTCCCTTTTTAAACCTCCAAAAATTCCCTTTTTAATCTCAAAATATTCTGGTTTTTTCCCTCAAAAAATTCTCTTTTTAATCTCAAAATATTCTGGTTTTTTTCCCCCAAAAATTCCCTTTTTAAATCCCCAAAAATTCCCTTTTTATTCTCAAAATATTCTGGTTTTTTCCCCAAAGAATTCCCTTTTTAAATCCCAAAAAAATTCCCTTTTTTAACCCAAAATTCATTTCCCCAAATAAATTAAATTTCCTCCCTTAAATTCCATTATTTTCTGAAAAAAAATCGGGTTTTTTTCCCCAAAAAATTCCCTTTTTAAACCCTAAAAATTCCGTTTTTAAACCCCAAAAATTCCCTTTTTTGTCTCAAAATATTCTGGTTTTTTTCCCCAAAAAATTCCCTTTTTATTCTCAAAATATTCTGGTTTTTCCCCCAAAAAATTCCCTTTTTAAACCCCCAAAAAATTCCCTTTTTTAACCCAAAATTCATTTCCTCAAATAAATTAAATTTCTTCCCTCAATTCCCATTATTTTCTGAAAAAAATTCGGGTTTTTTCCCCAAAAAATTCCCTTTTTAAATCCCCAAAAATTCCCTTTTTAATCCCAAAATATCCTGGTTTTTTCCCCAAAAAATTCCCTTTTTAAATCCCAAAAAATTCCCTTTTTTAACCCAAAATTCATTTCCTCAAATAAATTAAATTTCTTCCCTTAAATTCCATTATTTTCTGAAAAAAATTCTGTTTTTTTCCCACAAAAATTCCCTTTTTAAATCCCCAAAAATTCCCTTTTTAAATCCCCAAAAATTCCCTTTTTATTCTCAAAATATTCTGGTTTTTCCCCCAAAATTTCCCTTTTTAAACCCCCAAAAATTCCCTTTTTAATCTCAAAATATTCTGGGTTTTTCCCCAAAAAATTCCCTTTTTAAATCCCCAAAAATTCACTTTTTCATCTCAAAATATTCTGGTTTTTTCCCCCTAAAATTCACTTTTTAAACCCCAAAAATTCCCTTTTTAAACCCTTAAAAATTCCCTTTTTAATCTCAAAATATTCTGGTTTTTTCCCCAAAAAAATTCCCTTTAAAAATCACCAAAAATTCCCTTTTTAATCTCAAAATATTCTGGTTTTTTCCCCCAAAAAATTCCCTTTTTAAATCCCCAAAAATTCCCTTTTTTAACCCAAAATTCATTGCCTCAAATAAATTAAATTTCTTCCCTCAAATTCCATTATTTTCTGAAAAAAATTGGGTTTTTTTTCCCCAAAAATTCCCTTTTTAAATCCCCAAAAATTCCCTTTTTAATCCCAAAATATTGTGGTTTTTTCCCTCAAAAAATTCCCTTTTTTAATCCCAAAAAATTCCCTTTTTTACCTCAAAATATTTTGGTTTTTTTCCCCAAAAATTCCCTTTTTAAACCCCTAAAAATTCCCTTTTTAATCTCAAAATATTCTGGTTTTTCCCCCTAAAATTCCCTTTTTAAACCCCCAAAAATTCCCTTTTTAATCTCAAATTATTCTGTTTTTTCCCCCCAAAAAAATTCCCTTTTTAACCCCCAAAAATTCCCTTTTTAATCTCAAAATACTCTGATTTTTTCCCCCAAAAAATTCCCTTTATAAATCCCCAAAAATTCCCTTTTTAATCTCAAAATATTCTGGTTTTTTCCCTCAAAAAAATCCCTTTTTTGTCTCAAAATATTCTGTTTTTTTCCCCAAAAAATTCCCTTTTTAAATCCCCAAAAATTCCCTTTTTAATCTCAAAATATTCTGGTTTTTTTCCCCAAAAATTTCCCTTTTTAAATCCCAAAAAATTCCCTTTTTAATCTCAAAATATTCTGGTTTTCTTCCCCAAAAACTTCCCTTTTTAAACCCCTAAAAATTCCCTTTTTAATCTCAAAATATTCTGGTTTTTTTCTCTCAAAAAATTCCCTTTTTAATCTCAAAATATTCTGGTTTTCCCCCAAAAAAATTCCCTTTTAAAATCCCTAAAAATTCCCTTTTTCATCTCAAATTATTCTGGTTTTTTCTCAAAAAAATTTCCCTTCTTAATCTCAAATTATTCTGTTTTTTTCCCCAAAAAATTCCCTTTTAAAATCCCCAAAAATTCCTTTTTTAATCTCAAAATATTCTGGTTTTTTCCCCCAAAAAATTCCCTTTTTAAACCCCCAAAAATTCCCTTTTTTAACCCAAAATTCATTTCCTCAAATAAATTAAATTTCTTCCCTTAAATTCCATTATTTTCTGAAAAAAATTCGGGTTTTTTTTCCCCAAAATTCCCTTTTTAAACCCTCAAAACTTCCCTTTTTAATCTCAAAATATTCTGGTTTTTTCCCCAAAAAATTCCCTTTTTAAACCCCAAAATTTCCCTTTTTAGTCTCAAAATATCCTGGTTTTTTCCCCCCTAAAATTCCCTTTTTAAATCGCCAGAAATTCCCTTTTTAAACCCCCAAAAATTCCCTTTTTAATCTCAAAATATTCTGGTTTTTTCCCCAAAAAATTCCCTTTTTAAACCCCTAAAAATTCCCTTTTTTAACCCAAAATTTATTTCTTCAAATAAATTAAATTTTTCCCCTCAAATTCCATCATTTTCTCAAAAAAATTCGGTTTTTTTCCCCAAAAAATTCCCTTTTTAAATCCCAAAAATTCCCTTTTTCATCTCAAAATATTCTGGTTTTTTCCCCTAAAAATTCCCTTTTTAAACCCCCAAAAATTCCCTTTTTAATCTCAAAATATTCTGGTTTTTCCCCCCTAAAATTCCCTTTTTAAATCCCAAAAAATTCCCTTTTTTAACCCAAAATTCATTTCCTAAAATAAATTAAATTTCTTCCCTCAAATTCCATTATTTTCTGAAAAAAATTCTGGTTTTTTTCCCCAAAAAATTCCCTTTTTAAATCCCCAAAAATTCCCTTTTTAATCTTAAAATATTCTGGTTTTTTCCCAAAAAAAAATCCCCTTTTAAATCCCTAAAAATTCCCTTTTTAAATCCCTAAAAATTCACTTATTCATCTCAAAATATTCTGGTTTTTTCCCCAAAAAATTCCCTTTTTAAACCCCTAAAAATTCCCTTTTTAATCTCAAAATATTCTAGTTTTTTCCCTCAAAAATTCCCTTTTAAACGCCCAAAAATTCCCTTTTTCATCTGAAAATATTCTGTTTTTCCCCCAAAAAATTCCATTTTAAACCCCCAAAAATTCCCTTTTTAATCTCAAAATATTCTGTTTTTTTCCCTCAAAAAATTCCCTTTTTAAACCCCTAAAAATTCCCTTTTTAATCTCAAAATATTCTGGTTTTTTTCCCCAAAAAATTCCCTTTTAAATCCCCAAAAATTCCCTTTTAAATCTCAAAATATTCTGGGTTTTTTCCCCCTAAAATTCCCCTTTTAAACCCCAAAAATTCCCTTTTTATTCTCAAAATATTCTGTTTTTTTCCCCCCAAAAAATTCCCTTTTTAAATCCCTAAAAATTCCCTTTTTAATTTCAAAATATTCCCGTTTTATCCCCAAAATATTATCTTTTTTTTCCCAACAAAAAATTAATGGCTTATCCCAAAATATTTCCTTTTCCCTCCACAAAATTTTATTTTTTTCACCCCAAAATATTCCCTATTTCACCACAAAAATTGCTCCTTTGTGTCCCCCAAAATTTCCATTTCACCCCAAAATATTCTCTTTTTTCCCCCAAAAAAATTTCCCTTTTTCCCTCAAAAAATCCAAATTTTTCACCTTAAAATTCCATTTTTTTCCACCAAAAATTCCCTTTTTATCCCCCTAAAATTCCCCTTTTTTTCCCAAAAAATTCCCCAAAATATTCTTCCCCCCAAAAATTCCTTTTTTATAAAAATTTACTTTATTCCCTCCAAATTTTCTTATTCTTACAAAACCAAAAATTCCTTTTCCCTAAAAAATTTCTTTTTGTAGAAAAAAAATCATTTTTCTGCCAAAATTCTTAATTTTCCCCTCTAAAAATCCAATTTTCCACCCCAAAATTATATGAAAATCATCCAAGCCCCGCCCCCTTTAAGCCCCGCCCACTTGGACATGCCCTTTAAGCCCCGCCCCCTCTAAGCCCCGCCCCCTCTAAGCCCCGCCCCTTTTTACCTGATGGGCAGGTACGGCCCCACCAGGGGCAGCAGCAGCTTCACCACCAGCCCGGGGACGACGTCGGCCAATAGGACGGCCTGAGGAGCCACGCCCACACAGGCCACGCCCCTTTAGGCCCCGCCCATCCAAAACCTTCCCATTTAAGCCCCACCCCTTTTAAGCTCCACCCATTTAAGCCCCTCCCATTTAAGCCCCTCCCCTTCACGTCTCTCCCATTTATACCGCACAGTTTAAGCCCCACCCATTGAAGCTCCACCCATTTAAGCCACGCCCTTTAAACTTCTCCCATTTAAGCCTGTCCCAGCCCCGCCCATTTAGGCTCCACCTATTTTAGGCCACTGCCATTTAAGCCCCGCCCCTTTCAAACCCCTCCCATTTACGCCCCACCCCTTCAAGTCCCTCCCATTTATACCACACAGTTTAAGCCCCACCCATTTAAGCCCCACCCATTAAAGCCCCACCCATTTAAACCCCTCCCATTTAAGCCCCACCCCTTCAAGTCCTTCCCATTTAAGCCCCACCCCTTTTAAGCTCCACCCATTTAATCCCCTCCCATTTAAGCCCCTCCCCTTCACGTCCCTCCCATTGATACCCCACAGTTTAAGCCCCACCCATTTAAGCCCCACCCATTTAAGCCACACCCATTTAATCCCCTCCCATTTAAGCCCCTCCCATTCAAGTCCTTCCCATTTACACCACACAATTTAAGCTCCACCCACTTTAGGCCACTGCCATTTAAGCTCCACCCATTTAAGCTCCACCCATTTTAGGCCACTGCCATTTAAGCCCAGCCCATTTAAGCCCCTCCCATTCAAGCCCCATCCCTTCAAGTCCTTCCCATTTAAGCCCCGCCCATTTAAATCCCACCCCTTTAAGCCCCACCCATTTAAACCCCTCCCATTTAAGCCCCTCCCCTTCAAGTCCTTCCAATTTTAGCCCCACCCCTTTTAAGCTCCACCCATTTAAAACCCTCCAATTTAAGCCCCTCCCCTTTAAGTCTTTCCCATTTATACCACACAGTTTAAGCCCCACCCATTTAAGCCACACCCATTTAAACTCCTCCCATTAAAGCCCCACCCCTTCAAGTCCCTCCCATTTAAGCCCCACCCCTTTTAAGCTCCACCCATTTAAACCCCTCCCTTTTAAGCCCCTCCCCTCAAAGTCCTTCCCATTTATACCACACAGTTTAAGCTCCACCCATTTTAGGCCACTGCCATTTAAGCTCCGCCCATTTAGGCTCCACCCATTTTAGGCCACTGCCATTTAAGCCCCGCCCCTTTCAAACCCCTCCATTTACACCTCTCCCCTTCAAGTCCTTCCCATTTATACCACACAGTTTAAGCCCCGCCCATTTAAGCCCCACCCATTTAAACCCCACCCCTTTCAGCTCCACCCATTAAAACCCCTCCCATTTAAGCCCCTCCCCTTGAAGTCCCTCCCATTTATACCACACAGTTTAAGCCCCGCCCCTTTAAGCCCCACCCACTTAAGCCACGCCCTTTAAACATCCCCAATTTAAGCCCCACCCCTTCAAGTCCTTCCCATTTAAGCTGCACCCAAAAAAACCCAGCCCCTTTAAGCCCCGCCCCTTTCACCCCAACCTTTAAGCCCCACCTATTTAAGCCCCTCCCCTTTAAACTCCACCCCATTCATCTCCCCCCATTTAACTCCCACCCTTTAAGCTCCGCCCATTTTACCTCCACCCTTTTAAGCCCCTCCCATTTATTCCCCACTCCTAATGCCCTGCCCATTTAAGCTCCTCCCCTTTAGACCTCTTCTATTTAAGCTCCACCCCTTCAAGTCTCTCCCATTTAATCCCAACCCTTTAGGCCCCACCCCTTTAACCCCAACCCCTTTAAGCCCCGCCCCTTTAAAACATCTCCAATTTAGCCCCACCTCTTTAAGCTCCACCCATTAAAGCCCTTCCCTTTAAGCCCCGCCCATTTGAGCTCCACCCTTTTAAACCTCTCCCATTTAATCCCCACCCCTTCAAACCCCACCCATGTAAGCCCCGCCCCTTTAAGCTCCACCCATTTAAACCCCACCCCTTTAAACCCCACCCATTGAAGCCCCACCCCAAAACCCTCCAACAATTTCAGCCCCACCCACTGAGGCCACGCCCATTTAAGCCCCTCCCATTTCAGCCCAGCCCATTTAAACCTCTCCCATTTGAACCTCACCCCTTTAGGCCCCGCCCCTTTCACCCAAAACCTTAAACCCCACCCATTTAAACTCCGCCCCATTAAGCTCCACCCATTTAAGCCCTACCCCCTTAAGCCCCTCCCATTTTCCCCCACCCCTTTAAGCCCCACCCCTAAACCTCTCCCACTTAAGCCCCACCCCTTTAAGCCTCTCCAATTTAAGCCCACCCCTTCAAACTCCACTCTTTAAGCCACGCCCACTAATCCCCCCCCCTTAAACCCTTTCCCCTTTAATCCCCTCCCATTTAGGCCACGCCCAGCTAAGCCTCGCCCCCTTAAGCCCCACCCACCCCGGTCCCCACGGGGTCGCAGTCGTATCGGCTCCGATTCCGCCGCTCTTCGCCCTAAAAAATCCGGGAAAAATCCCCCAACATCCAATCAGGAAAGGGGGCGTGGCCTCCCGAAATGGGTGTGGCCATCACAAAGAGGGCGTGGCCCCAAAGGGGCGTGGCCACTCACGGGGCGTGGCTCCAGCAGGTCGCGGGCAGCGCTGAGCATCACCACGTAAGGGAGGTTGTTACAGAGTCCTAAAATCCTGTAAAGGGGCGGGGCTTAGAGGGGCGTGGCCATGCCGTGGGCGTGGCCACACCTGGGTGTGGTTCGCCAAAAAGAGGCGTGGTTTTGGCAGGGGGGAGGGGTCAAAATGGCGAGGTTTTGGCGGGAAATTTGGGGGGTTTAAGGGGGTAGAGGGGTTTTAAAGGGGCGTGGTCAAAAGGGGCGGGGCTTAAATGGGTGGGAGGTCCTAAATAATCTGAATTGGGGAGGCTGGGGGCGTGGCTTAAAGGGGCGTGGTCACACAGAAGTGTTGTCCAAAGGGGTGGAGCTTAAATCGGGGGTGTGTCCATAAATGGCTCCGTTTTGGCGGGAAATTTGGGAGGGGTTGAATTTGGGAGGGGCTTGGGGGCGTGGTCTAAATTGGGGGAGGGGCACTCACCAAAAAGCGGCTCCGATTCGCCAGGAGGAGGTCGGAGGGGGAGGGGGAGGCGGGGGAGGGGCGGAGTCTTCATCTAGTGGGGAGAGGAAAAGTTTTTAAGGGATTTTGGGGAAAATTTAGGAGATTTTGGGTCGGTTTAGGATCCCCCTCCCATTTTACGGCCCCGTTCCCTTCCCGGCTCCTTATTCCGGGTTTAATTCCAGGTTTTTATCCCCAATTCCCATTTTTTTAACCCATTTTTATTCCCCGTTTTTGCCTCTCACCCGGCGGCAGCAGCGGTTCCTCGTCCGCCATGTTGGACGCTGGTCATGTGACACGGCGAACACGTGACTTTTCCAGTCGGAATCCACAATTGGAAATCTGTGGGCGTGGCTTCAAGGCAGGCAAATCCACGTTAGGAGAAAAGGGGCGTGGCTTTATCACGGCGAATCCATATTAAAAATATTGTGGGCGTGATTTAAGCTCAGTATAAATAATAACAGTAGGCGAGGCTTTATGCCATATAAGGACAAAGAGGCGTGGTTTTATCCATATATGGTGTGATGTGGGCGTGGTTTCTGCCCGCTCTGAGGCGGCGCCGCCATTTTGTCCCTCCCTCCCGCCGCTCCCCCTCAGGAACCGCCGCCATTTTGCCCCTCCCTCATCCCCGTTCCCTTCTCCCGTCATGGCGCTGGTCTCGGCCGATTCCCGCATCGCGGAGCTGCTGGGGAGCTGCACCAGCTCATTAAACAGACGCAGGTACCAAAATTTCTTTTAAAATCTTTAATTTTCTCGAAAAATTTCGCTTTCCTCCTCAGCATCCCCCGTTTTACCATCCCAGATCCCCGTTGGTTGCGCTTTTCCCCCGATTTCTCCTCACCCATCCCGTTATTTCTCTCCCGTTTCCCCCTCACGGATCCCCAAAAATCAATTATTTCACCCCAAAATCACCTCTTTTCCCTCACGGATCTCTAAAATCACCCGTTTCACCTCAAAATCAAATTTTTTCCCCTCACAGATCCCAAAAATCATCCATTTTCACCCCAAAAATCGACTTTTTTCCCCTCACGGACTTGAAAAATCACCAATTTCTCCTCCAGTCACGTCTTTCCCCTCACAGACCTTCGGTTTCTCCCTCATTTCCCCTCACAAATTTGCATTTTTCCCTCACAAATTCGCATTTTTCCCTCAAAAATTCGCATTTTTCCCTCAAAAATTTGCATTTTTCCCTCACAAATTTTCATTTTCCCCTCACAAAGTTTCATTTTTCCCTCATAGTTTCGTTTTTTCCCCTCACAAATCCCCCGTTTCCCTCACAAAACCACTTTTTTAGCCCAATTTTTAGCCCTAAAACATTAATTTTACCTAAAAATCGAGCGTATTTAGTCCTAAAACCACCTATTTTACCATGAAAACTGCCAATTCTTATTGCAAAATGGCCCATTTTATAACAAATTCACAAATTTGACTCTAAAATTGATTTATTTTACCCTAAAATTGTATTTTTCTTGCCCTCAAATCACCTGCTTTTACCCAAATTTTTCTTAATGTACTGAAATCCCCACATTCCCACCCCCCAATCCTCTTTTTCTCCTAAATTCTCCAATTTTTCTTTATTTTTTTATTAACTCCAACTTGCAAAAATCCTCAATTTTTCCCTCAAAACTTTTTATTTATAATTTCTACTCCTCAAAATCCCTCATTTTCCCTCATAAATATCCATTTATTTGCTCCAACCCCCAAATTTCCCAATTTTCCCCTCATTATTAACCCAAAACTCTTTTCCTTCATTTTTTCCTCATTTTCTCTCCTTTTCCCCTTCTTTTTTTGCTCATTTTTCCCTTTTTTTCCTTATTTTTTCCTCATTTTTCCCCAATTTTCTCAATTTTTTTCTCATTTTCCCCAATTTTCCCAAATTTTCCTCATTTTTTTTCCACCTTTTTTCTCAATTTTTTCCTCATTTTCCCCAATTTTCACCCTTTTTTCCTAATTTTTCCCCAATTTTCTCAATTTTTTCCACATTTTCCCCAATTTTCACCCCTTTTTTCCCCTCATTTTTCCCCAATTTCTCAATTTTTCCTCATTTTTTCCTCCTTTTCCTCAAATTTTCCTAATTTTCCCCCTTTTGTTCCTCATTTTTTCCCCAATTTTCTCAAATTTTTCCACATTTTCCCTTCTTTTTCCCTTATTTACCACTTTTTTCCCTCATTTTTCTTTATTTTTCCCCAACTTTCTTAATTTTTTCCACATTTTCCCTCTTTTTCCCCAATTTTCCCCTTTTTTCCCTCATTTTCCCCTCCTTTTTTCCCATATTTTCCCCCTCTTTTTCCCTAATTTACCCCTTTTTTCCCTCATTTTTCCCCAATTTTCTCAATTTTTTCCTCATTTTCCCTTCTTTTTCCCCAATTTCTCCACATTTTCCCCATATTTCACCTTTTTTCCCTCATTTTCCCCAATATTTTCAAATTTTCCTGATTTTCCCCAATTTTCCCCTAATTTACCCCATTTTTTCCTCATTTTCCCCCAATTTTCACCCTTTTTTTCTCATTTTCCCCAATTTTCTCAAATTTTTTTCCACATTTTCCCCTAATTTACCCCTTTTTTTCCTCATTATTTTTCTCAATTTTTCCTCATTTTCCCCAATTTTCCCCAATTTTTTCCCTCCTTTTTCCCCAATTTCTCAATTTTTTCCCTCATTTTCCCCAATTTTCACCCTTTTTTTCCCTCTTTTTCCCCAATTTTCTTTCCACATTTTCCCCAATTTCCCAAATTTTTTCCCTCATTTTTCCCTATTTTCCCTCTCCTTTTTTCCCTTATTTTCCCTAATTTACCCCCTTTTTTCCTCATTTTTCCTCTCATTTTTTCCCTCATTTTCCCCAATTTTCACCCCATTTTTTCCTCATTTTCCCTCCTTTTCCCCTCCTATTTTCCTCCTCTTTTTCCCCTCATTTTTCCTCATTTTTCCCAAATTTTCTCTATTTTTTCCACATTTTTCCCTCTTTTTTTCCCCAATTTTCTCAATTTTTTTTCCTCATTTTCCCTCCTTTTCCCCTCCTTTTTTCCCTCATTTCCCCCCTCCTTTTTCCCTAATTTCCCCCTCTTTTTCCCTCATTTTTCCCCAATTTCTCAATTTTTCCCTCATTTTCCCCAATTTTCACCCTTTTCTTTCCCAATTTCTCAATTTTTCCACTTTTTCCCTCCTTTTCCCCCTTATTTTCCCCCTCTTTTTTTCCTCATTTTTCCCCAATTTTCTCAATTTTTTCCACATTTTCCCTTCTTTTTCCCCAATTTCTCCACAATTTCCCTCCTTTTCCCTCTTATTTTCCCCCTGTTTTTCCCTAATTTACCTCTTTTTTCCCTCATTTTTCCTCCTTTTTCTCAATTTTTTCCTCATTTCCCCAATTTTCACCCTTTCTTCCCCCAATTTTCTCAAATTTTTCCTCATTTTCCCCTCCTATTTTTTCCCTAATTTACCCCTTTTTTTCCTCATTTTTCCCCAATATTTTCCACATTTTCCCTCCATTTTTTCCCTAATTTAACTCACTTTACCCTCATTTATTCCTCCTTTTTCCTCAATTTTTCCTCATTTTCCCCAATTTTCACCCGTTTTCCTCATTTTTCCCCAATTTTCTCAATTTTTTCCTCATTTCCCCCAATTTTCTCCAATTTTTTCCTCATTTTCCCTCCTTTTCCCCCACTTTTTCCCTCACTTTTCCTCCTTTTTCCCAATTTTTTCCTCATTTTCTCAATTTTTTCCACATTTCCCCTCCTTTTTTCCCTTATTTTCCCTACTTTTCCCCTCCTATTTTCCTCCTCTTTTTCCCCTCATTTTCCTCATTTTTCCCCAATTTTCTCAATTTTTTTCCACATTTTCCCTCATTTTTCCTCCTCATTTTTCCCCAATTTTCTCAAATTTTTTTCCCTCATTTTCCCTCCTTTCCCCCTCCTTTTTTCTCTTATTTTCCCCGTCTTTTTCCCTATTTTACCCCTTTTTTTCCTCATTTTTCCTCATTTTCCCTCCTTTTTCCCAATTTTCTCAATTTTTTTCCCTGTTTTCCCCTCTATTTTTCCTTCATTTTTTCCCCAATTTTCTCAAATTTTTTCCTCATTTTCCCTATTTTTCCCCTCCTTTTTTTCCCTCATTTTTCCCTAATTTACCCTAATTTTCCCCTTTTTCCCCAATTTCTCATTTTTTCCACATTTTCTCCTCTTTTTCCCTCATTTACCCCTTTTTCCCTCATTTTCCCTCCTTTTCCCCCAATTATCTCTTTTTTTCCCACATTTTCCCCTATTTTACCCCTTTTTTTCCACATTTCTCCTCCTTTTTTCCCTTATTTTCCCCCTCTTTTTCCCTAATTTTCCCCAATTTTCCCCCTTTTTTTCCCCAATTTACCTCTTTTTTTCCTCATTTTTCCCCAATTTTCCCAAATTTTTTCCCTCATTTCCCCCAATTTTCACCCTTTTTTCCCTCATTTTTCCCCAATTACCCCTATTTTCCCTCATTTTTCCCTATTTTTCCCCTCCTTTTTTCCCTTATTTTCCCTAATTTACCCCCTTTTTTTCCTAATTTTTCCCTCATTTTTTCCCCAATTTTCTCAATTTTTTCCTCATTTTCCCCTAATTTACCCCTTTTCCCCTTTTTCCCTCAATTTTCCCCAATTTTCTCATTTTTTTTCTCATTTTCCCCTAATTTTCCCCTATTTTTTCCCTTATTTTCCTCCTCTTTTTCCCTAATTTACCCCTTTTTTTCATCCTTTTTTCCTCATTTTTTCCTCCTTTTTCCTCAATTTTTCCTCATTTTCCCCCAATTTTCACCCCATTTTTTCCTCATTTTCCCTCCTTTTCCCCTCCTATTTTCCTCCTCTTTTTCCCTCATTTTTCCTCATTTTTCCCAAATTTTCTCTATTTTTCCACATTTTTCCCTCTTTTTTTTCCCCAATTTTCTCAATTTTTTTTCCTCATTTTCCCTCCTTTTCCCCTCCTTTTTTCCCTCATTTCCCCCCTCCTTTTCCCTTATTTTCCCCTCTTTTTCCCCTCATTTTTTCCCCAATTTTCTCAATTTTCCCTCATTTTCCCCAATTTTCACCCTTTTTTTTCCCAATTTTCTCAATTTTTCCACTTTTTCCCTCCTTTTCCCCCTTATTTTCCCCCTCTTTTTTTCCTCATTTTCCCCAATTTTCTCAATTTTTTCCCACATTTTCCCTTCTTTTTCCCCAATATTCTCCACATTTTCCCTCCTTTTCCCTCTTATTTTCCCCCTGTTTTTCCCTAATTTACCTCTTTTTTCCCTCATTTTTCCTCCTTTTCTCAATTTTTTCCTCATTTTCCCCAATTTTCACCCTTTCTTCCCCCAATTTTCTCAAATTTTTCCTCATTTTCCCCTCCTATTTTTTCCCTAATTTACCCCTTTTTTTCCTCATTTTTCCCCAATTTTTTCCACATTTTCCCTCCTTTTTTTCCTAATTTAACTCTCTTTTCCCTCATTTATTCCTCCTTTTTCCTCAATTTATTCCTCATTTTCCCCAATTTTCAACCCGTTTTCCTCATTTTTCCCCAATTTTCTCAATTTTTTCCTCATTTCCCCCAATTTTCTCAATTTTTTCCTCATTTTCCCTCCTTTTCCCCCTCTTTTTCCCCTCACTTTTCCTCCTTTTCCCAATTTTTTCCTCATTTTCTCAATTTTTTCCACATTTCCCCTCCTTTTTTCCCTCATTTTCCCTACTTTTCCCCTCCTATTTTCCCCCTCTTTTTCCTCTCATTTTTCCCTCCTTTTTCCCCCAATTTTCTCAAGTTTTTCCTCATTTCCCCCAATTTTCTCAATTTTTTCCTCATTTTCCCTCCTTTTCCCCCTCTTTTTCCCCTCACTTTTCCTCCTTTTTCCCAATTTTTTCCTCATTTTCTCAATTTTTTCCACATTTCCCCTCCTTTTTTCCCTCATTTTCCCTACTTTTCCCCTCCTATTTTCCCCCTCTTTTTCCTCTCATTTTTCCCTCCTTTTTCCCCCAATTTTCTCAAGTTTTTCCTCATTTTCCCCTCATTTTCCCTCCTTTTTCCCCTCCTTTTTTCCCTCATTTTCCCCCTCTTTTTCCCCTCATTTTTCCTCATTTTTTCCTCCTCATTTTTCCCCAATTTTCTCAATTTTTTCCTCATTTTCCCCAATTTTCACCCTTCTTTTCCCCAACTTCTCAATTTTTTCCTCATTTTTCCCCAATTTTCTCAATTTTTTCCTCATTTTCCCCAATTTTCACCCTTCTTTTCCCCAACTTTCTCAATTTTCCCTCTTTTTCCCCAATTTTCTCAATTTTTTTCCTCCTTTTTCCCTATTTTTCCCCTCCTTTTTTCCCTTATTATTTTTTCCCTTATTTTCCTCCTCTTTTCCCCCAATTTTCACCCTTTTTTCCCCTCCTTTTTCCCCAATTTTCTCAATTTTTTTCCACATTTTCTCCTATTTTACCCCTTTTTTTCCTCATTTTCCTCATTTTTCCCCAATTTTCTCAATTCTTCCCCTCATTTTCCCCTCCTATTTTCCCCCTCTTTTTCCCTAATTTACCTCTTTTTTTCCTCATTTTCCCCTATTTTTTCCTCATTTTTCCCCAATTTTTTCCACATTTTCCCTCCTTTTTTCCCTTATTTTCCCCTCTTTTCCCCTATTTTTCCCTCCTTTTTCCCTTATTTTCCCCCTTTTTTTCCCCTCATTTTTCCCCAATTTTCTCCCCCTCATTTTTCCCCAATTTTCACCCTTTTTTTCCCTCCTTTTTCCCCAATTTTCCCAATTTTTTCCCACATTTTCCCCTCTTTTTCTCCTCATTTTTCCCCAATTTTCTCAAATTTTTTTCCTCATTTTTCCCTATTTTTCCCCTCCTTTTTTCCCTTATTTTCCCTAATTTACCCCTTTTTTCCCTCATTTTTTCCCCAATTTTCCCAATTTTTTTCTCATTTTCCCCAATTTTCACCCTTTTTTTCCCTCTTTTTCCCCCAATTTTCTTTCCACATTTTCCCCAATTTTCTCAAATTTTTTTTCCTCATTTTTTCCCTATTTTTCCTCTCCTTTTTCCCTTATTTTTCCTAATTTACCCCTTTTTTTCCCTCATTTTTCCCTCATTTTTCCCCCAATTATCTCAATTTTTTTTCCACATTTTCCCCAATTTTACCCCTTTTTTTCCTCATTTTTTCCTCATTTTTCCTCATTTTTTCCCCAATTTTCACCCTTTTTTCCCTCTTTTTTTCCCCAATTTTCTCAAATTTTTTCCTCATTTTTCCCCTCCTTTTTTCCCTATTTTCCCCCTCTTTTCCCCTAATTTACCCCCTTTTTCCCCCTCATTTTTTCCTCATTTTTTCCACCTTTTTCCTTAATTTTTTCCTAATTTTCCCCAATTTTCACCCTTTTTTCCCTCCTTTTCCCCCAATTTTCTCCACATTTCCCCCATATTTCACCCTTTTTTTCCTCATTTTCCCCCATATTTCACCCTATTTTTCCTCATTTTTCCCCAATTTTCACCCTGATTTTCCTAATTTTTCCCCAGTTTTCTCAATTTTTTCCTCCTTTTCCCCAATTTTCACCCTTTTTTCCCTTTTTTTCCCCTCAGGAGGAGCGCTCCCGCAGCGAACACAACCTGGTGAACATCCAGAAAACCCACGAGCGGATGCAGACCGAGAACAAAAGTAACCACATTTTCCATTTAAATTAAATTTTCCGTGAATTTTAAAGGAATTTTTGGTCATTTTTTTATCATTTTTCACCCCAAAATCTCTTCAGTTTCCCCCTATTACCGCACCAAGCTCCGGGGGCTCTACACCACAGCCAAGGCTGATGCTGAGGCCGAGTGCAAGTGAGTCCAAAATTCCCATTTTTAACCCAAAAACCCCCAAATTCCTCCCATTTTCTCCTTTATCCTTTCAGATTTCCATTTTTCCATTCAAATTCCAAATTTTTTCCTCAAATTCCCATTTTTCCCCTCAAATTTCCACTTTTCACCTCAATTTTTAATTTAATTTATCCTCCAAATTTCTCCTTTATCCCTTCAGATTTCCATTTTATCCCTAACTAATTTAATTTAATTTAATTTAATTTAATTTATCCTCCAAATTTCTCCTTTATCCCTTCAGATTTCCATTTTATCCCTAACCAATTTAATTTAATTTAATTTAATTTAATTTATCCTCCAAATTTCTCCTTTATCCCTTCAGATTTTCATTTTATCCCTCACCTATTTAATTTAATTTAATTTATCCCATTAAATTCCAATTTTTCCCCCTCAAATTCCCATTTTTCAACCCAAAAAACCCCCAAATTCCTCCAATTTTCTCCTTTATCCCTTCAGATTTTCATTTTTCCATTTAAATTCCAAATTTTTTCCTCAAATTCCCACTTTTTCCCCCTCAAATTCCCATTTTTCCCCTCAAATTTCTCCTTTATCCCTTCAGATTTCCATTTTATCCCGAACCTATTTAATTGAATTTAATTTATCCCATTAAATTCCAATTTTTCCCTCTAAAATTTCCACTTTTTCCCCCTCAATTTCCACTTTTCACCTCAATTTTTAATTTAATTTATCCTCCAAATTTCTCCTTTATCCCTTCAGATTTCCATTTTATCCCTAACCAATTTAATTTAATTTAATTTAATTTAATTTATCCTCCAAATTTCTCCTTTATCCCTTCAGATTTTCATTTTATCCCTAACTAATTTAATTTAATTTAATTTAATTTAATTTAATTTAATTTATCCTCCAAATTTCTCCTTTATCTCTTCAGATTTCCATTTTATCCCGAACCTATTTAATTTAATTTAATTTATCCCATAAAATTCCAAATTTTCCCTCTCAAATTCCAATTTTTCTCTCTAAAATTTCCATTTTTTCCCTCTAAAATTCCCATTTTTCCCCTCAGTTTTTCTCTTTTTTCCCTCAAATTTCTCCTTTATTCCTTCAGATTTCCATTTTATCCCATTAAATTCCAATTTTTCCCTCTAAAATTTCCATTTTTCCCTCAGTTTTTCTCTTTTTTTCCCCTCAATTTTCTCCTTTATCCCTTCAGATTTTCATTTTATCCCGAACCTATTTAATTTAATTTAATTTATCCCATTAACTTCCAATTTTTCCCTCTCAAATTCCATTTTCCCCCTCAGTTTTTGTCTATTTTTCCCTCAAATTTCTACTTTAAATTTAAATTTCTACTTTATCCCTTCAAATTCCAATTTTTTTCCTCAAATTCCCACTTTTTCACCTCAATTTTTCTGGTTTTTTTCCCTCAAATTTCTCCTTTATCCCTTCAGATTTTCATTTTATCCCTAACCTATTTAATTTAATTTAATTTATCCCATTAAATTCCAATTTTTCCTTCTCAAATTCCAATTTTTCCCTCTAAAATTCCCAATTTTCCCCCTCATTTTTTCTCTTTTTTCCCTCAAATTTTTATTTTATTCCTTCAGATTTCCATTTATCCCTTTTAAATTCCAATTTTTCCCTCTAAAATTCCAATTTTTCCCTCTAAAATTTCCATTTTTCCCCTCAGTTTTTTTCTTTTTTTCCTTCAAATTTCTCCTTTGTCCCTTCAGATTTCCATTTTATCCCGAACCTATTTAATTTAATTTAATTTATCCCATTAGATTCCAATTTTTCCCTCTAAAATTTCCATTTTTCCCCTCAGTTTTTCTCTATTTTTCCCCTCAAATTTCTCTTTTATCCCTTCAGATTTCCATTTTATCCCGAACCTATTTAATTTAATTTAATTTATCCCATTAAATTCCAAGTTTTTCCTCAAATTTCCAATTTTTCCCCCTCAAATTTCCATTTTTCCCCTCAATTTTTCTCTATTTTTCCCTCAATTTTCTGCTTTATCCCTTCAGATTTCCATTTTATCCCTAACCTATTTAATTTAATTTAATTTATCCCATTAAATTCCAATTTTTCCCTCTCAAATTCCCATTTTTCCTCCTCAAATTTCCATTTTTCCCCTCAGTTTTTCTCTATTTTTCCCTGAAATTTCTCTTTTATCCCTTCAGATTTCCATTTTATCCCGAACCTATTTAATTTAATTTAATTTATCCCATTAAATTCCAAATTTTTTCCTCAAATTCCCATTTTTCCCCCTCAAATTTCCATTTTTCCCCTCAATTTTTCTCTTTTTTCCCCTCAAATTTCTATTTTATCCCTTTAAATTCCAATTTTTCCCTCTAAAATTTCCATTTTTCCCCTCAGTTTTTCTCTTTTTTCCCTCAATTTTCTCCTTTATCCTTCAGATTTCCATTTTATCCCTAACCTATTTAATTTAATTTAATTTATCCCATTAAATTCCAATTTTTCCCCCTCAAATTTCCATTTTTCCCCCTCAAATTCCCATTTTTTCCCCAGTTTTTCCATTTTCCCCCTCAAATTTCTGCTTTATTCCTTCAGATTTCCACTTTATCCCATTAAATTTCAATTGTTCCTTCTCAAATTCCACTTTTTCCCCCTCAAATTTCCACTTTTCCCCTCAGTTTTTCTCTTTTTTTCCCTCAAATTTCTCCTTTATTCCTTCGGATTTCCATTTTATCCCATTAAATTCCAAGTTTTTTCCTCAAATTCCCATTTTTCAACCCAAAAACCCCCAAATCCCTCCAATTTTCTATTTTATCCCGAACCTATTTAATTTAATTTAATTTATCCCATTAAATTCCAATTTTTCCCTCTCAAATTCCCAATTTTTCCCTCTCAGATTTCCATTTTTTCCCTCAAATTTTTTGCTTTATCCCTTCAGATTTTCATTTTTCCATTTAAATTCCAAATTTTTTCCTCAAATTCCCACTTTTTCCCCCTCAAATTCCCATTTTTCCCCTCAGTTTTTCTCTTTTTTTCCCTCAGATTTCCATTTTATCCCATTAAATTCCAATTTTTCCCTCTCAAATTCCCATTTTTCAACCCAAAAACCCCCAAATCCCTCCAATTTTCTATTTTATCCTTCAGATTTCCATTTTATCCCTAACCTATTTAATTTAATTTAATTTATCCCATTAAATTCCAATTTTTCCCTCTAAAATTTCCACTTTTTCCCCCTCAAATTTCCACTTTTCACCTCAATTTTTAATTA
>NC_133842.1:750402-790608 GCF_047830755.1 Zonotrichia albicollis
TAGAAAATTTGGGGGTTTAAGGGTTAAAATTTGAGCTTTGTGGGGTCATTTAAAGGGTTAAAATTTGGGGGTTTTTAGGGTGAAAATTTGGGAGTTTTAGGGTTAAAAATTGAGATTTTAAGGGTCAAAATCCGGGGGTTTAAGGGTTAAATTCGGGATTTTTAAGGGTTAAAATTTGGGGGTTTTGGGGTCTTTGAAAGGGGAAATTTGGGGATTTATGTTTAAAATTTGGGGGTTAAAGGGTTAAAATCCGGGGTATTTGGGGTTAAAATTCGTGATTTTAAGGGTTAAAATCCGGGGTATTTAGAGGTCAAAATTCGGGGATTTTAGGGTTAAAATTCGAGATATTTTGGGGGGTTTAGAGGGTCAAACTTTGGGGTTTTAAGGGTTAAAATTTGAGCTTTGTGGGGTCATTTAAAGGGTTAAAATTTGGAGGTTAAAGGGTTAAAACTTGGGGGTTAAAGAGTCAAAATCCGGGATTTTAAGGGTTAAAATTCGGGATTTTAAGGGTTAAAATTTGAGCATTGTGGGGTCGTTTAAAGGGTTAAAATTTGGGGTTTTAAGGGTTAAAATTTGGGGCTTTTGGGGTCAAAATTGGGGGGTTTAAGGGTTAAAATTTGAGCTTTTAAGGGTTAAAATCCGGAGTTTTAAGGGTTAAAATCTGGGGTATTTGGAGGTCAAAATTCGGGGATTTTAGGGTTAAATTTGAGATATTTTTGGGGGCTTTGGGGGTCAAAATTCGGGGATTTTAAGGTTAAAATTTAGGGGGTTTTGGGGTCAGGATTTGGGGTTTTAGGGGTTAAAATTTGGGATTTTTGGGGGTTTTGGGGCTCCCGCAGGAACTCGGGGATCAGCCGGGCCAGGCCAGCCCCAAACCCCCCAGCAAACCCCAGAACGCGCCCTGGGGGAGAAAAAAACGGGAATTGGGGGAAAATCCCGAAAATTTGGGGGAAAAATCCCGAAAATTTGGGGAAAAATCCCGAAAATTTGGGGGAAAAATCCCGAAAATTTGGCGATTTTAGGGTGAAATTTGGCGATTATAGGGTTAAAATCCGGGGTTTTAAGGGTTAAATTTGAGCTTTGTGGGGTCATTTAAAGGGTTAAAATTTGAGGGGTTTTTGGGGCAAAATTTGGGGGTTTTAAGGGTTAAAATCCGGGATTTTAAGGGTTAAAATCCGAGCTTTGTGGGGTCATTTAAAGGGTTAAAATTTGGGGGTTTAAGGGTTAAAATTCGTGGGGTTTTTAGGGGTTGAAATTCGGGGTTTTAGGGGTTAAAATCCGGGGGTTTAAGGGTTAAAATTCGGGATTTTAAGGGTTAAAATTTGGGGGTTTTGGGGTCTTTTTAAAGGGGAAATTTGGGGATTTTATGTTTAAAATTTGGGGGGTTTAAGGGTTAAAATTCCAGGTATTTGGTGTAAAATTTGGCCATTTTAGGGTTAAAATTTGAGCTTTTAAGGTTAAAATCTGGAGTTTTTAAGGGTTAAAATCCGGGGTATTTAGAGGTCAAAATTCGGGATTTTAGGTTTAAAATTTGAGATATTTTTGGGGGGTTTTGGGGTCAAAATTTGGGGATTTTAGGGGTAAAAACCGGGGGTTTAAGGGTTAAAATCCGGCGTTTTAGGGGTTAAAATTCGCTGGGTTTTTAGGGTTAAAATTCGGGGTTTTCAGAGTTAAAATTTGGCCATTTTAGGGTTAAAATTTGAGAAATTTGCGATCATTTATAAGGGAAATTGGAGCTTTTAAGGGTTAAATTTGACGGTTTAGGGTTAAAATTCGGGGGATTTAAGGGTTAAAATTCGAGAGTTTTGGGGTCTTTTAAAGGGTTCGAAATTTGGGATTTTTGGGGTCATTTAAAGGGTTAAAATTTGGGACTTTAAGGGTTAAAATTTGGGGTATTTGGAAGTCAAAATTTGGGGGATTTTAGGGTTAAAATTGAGATTTTTGGGGGTCATTAAAGAGACAATTTGGGGGTTTTGGGGTCAAAATCCGGGGATTTTAGGGTTAAAATTTGAGATATTTTTGGGGTTTTGGGGGTCAAAATTTGGGGATTTTAGGGTTAAAATTTGAGATTTTTTTTGGGTTTTGGGGGTAAAAATTTGGGGATTTTAGGGTTAAAATTTAGGGGGTTTTGGGGTCAGGATTTGGGGTTTTAGGGGTTCAAATTTGGGATTTTTGGGGGTTTTTGGGCTCCCGCAGGAACTCGGGGATCAGCCGGGCCAGGCCCAGCCCCAAACCCCCCAGCAAACCCAGAACGCGCCCTGGGGCAGAAAAAACGGGAATTGGGGAAAATCCCGAAAATTTGGGGAAAAATCCCGAAAATTTGGGGAAAAATCCCGAACATTTGGGGAAAAATCCCGAAAATTTGGGGAAAAATCCCGAAAATTTGGCGATTTTAGGGCGAAATTTGGCGATTTAGGAGTGAAAATCCGGGGTTTTAAGGGTTAAAATTCGGGATTTAAGGGTTAAAATTTGGGGTTTTGGAGTCAAAATTTTGGGGTTTTAAGGGTTAAAATTCGGGGTTTTAAGGATTAAAATTTGAGCTCTGTGGGTCATTTAAAGGGTTAAAATTTGGGGGTTTAAGGGTTAAAATCCGGAGTTTTAAGGGTTAAAATTCGCTGGGTTTTTAGGGTTAAAATTCGGGGATTTTAGGGTTAAAATTTGAGATATTTTTGGGGTTTTGGGGGTCAAAAATTTGGGGATTTTGGGGTTAAAATTTGAGATTTTTTTTTGGTTTTGGGGTCAAAATTCGGGGATTTTAGGGTTAAAATTTGAGATATTTTTTCGGGTTTTGGGGTCAAAATTTGGGGATTTTAGGGTTAAAATTTAGGGGGGTTTTGGGGTCAGGATTTGGGGTTTTAGGGGTTAAAATTTGGGATTTTTTGGGGGATAAATCCCTCCAATTTGGGGAATTTCGGGGAGAAATTTGGGGTTTAAGGGTTAAAATCCGGGGGTTTAAGGGTTAAAGTCTGAGCTCTGTGGGGTCATTTAAAGGGTTAAAATTTGAGGGTTTAAGGTTTAAAATTCCAGGTATTTGGGTTAAAATTTGAGCTTTTAAGGGTTAAAATCCGGAGTTTTAAGGTTAAAATTCCGGGTATTTGGAGGTCAAAATTCGGGGATTTTAGGGTTAAAATTTGAGATATTTTTGGGGGGTTTTGGATGTCAAAATTTGGGGATTTTAGGGTTAAAATTCGAGATTTTTGGGGGTCATTAAAAGAGACAGTTTGGGGCTTTTGGGGGTCAAAATTTGAGGATTTAGGTTAAAATTTGAGATATTTTGGGGGGTTTTGGGGTCAAAATTTGGGGATTTTAGGGTTAAATTTAGGGGGGTTTTGGGGTCCGGATTTGGGGTTTTCGGGGTTCAAATTTGGATTTTTGGGGGTTTTGGGGCTCCCGCCAGGAACTCGGGGATCAGCCGGGCCAGGCCCATCCCAAACCCCCCAGCAAACCCAGAACGCGCCCTGGGGAGAAAAAACGGGAATTGGGGAAAAATCCCGAAAATTTGGCGGTTTTAGGGTGAAATTTGGCGATTTTAGGGTTAAAAACCGGGGTTTTAAGGGTTAAAAACCGGGGTTTTAAGGGTTTAAAATTTGGGGGTTTTGGGGTCATTTAAAGGGTTTAAATTTTGTGGGTTTTATGTTGAAAATTTGGGGATTTTGTGGTCAAAATTTAGGGGTTTAAGTGTTAAAATCCGGGGTTTTAAGGGTTAAAATTCGGGATTTTAAGGGTTAAAATTTGAGCTTTGTGGGCTCATTTAAAGGGTTAAAATTTTGGGGTTTTTAGGGTTAAAATTTGGGGATTTGGGTCAAAATTTAGGGGTTTAAGTGTTAAAATCCGGGGTTTTAAGGGTTAAAATTTGAGCTTTGTGGGGTCATTTAAAGGGTTAAAATTTGAGGGTTTTAAGTTGAAAATTTGGGGTTTAAGGATTAAAATCCGGGGTTTTTGGGGTCAAAATCTGGGGTTTTAAGGGTTAAAATTCGGGATTTTAAGGGTTGAAATTTGAGCTTTGTGGGGTCATTTAAAGGGTTAAAATTTGGAGGTTAAAGGGTTAAAATTCGGGATTTTTAAAGGGTGAAAATTCGACATTTGTGGGGTCATTCAAAGGGTTAAAATTTGTCGGGTTTTGGGGCCAAAATTTGGGGGTTTAAGGGTTAAAATCCGGGATTTTAAGGGTTAAAATTTGAGCTCTGTGGGTTCGTTTAAAGGGTTAAAATTTGAGGGGTTTTAAGGGTTAAAATTTGAGCTTTGTGGGGTCGTTTAAAGGATTAAAATTTGGTTGATTAAGGGTTAAAATTTGGGGTTTTAAGGGTTAAAATTTGGGGCTTTTGGGGTCAAAATCCGGGGTTTTAAGGGTTAAAATTCGGGGTTTTAGGGGTTAAAATTTGGGGGTTTTGGGTCATTTAAAGGGTTAAAATTTGGGGGTTTTAAGGGTGAGGATTTGGGGGTTTAAGGGTTAAAAACGGAGCGGTTTGGGGCCATTTCCGGGGAAATTTGGGGGTTTTGGGGTCACCGGGATGCTCAGGAATGGAGCCCGGCTGTGCCCAGGTGTGCCCAGGTGTGCCCGGGTGTGCCCAGGTGTGCCCAGGTGTGCCCAGGTACCCCCAAATTCCATCTAACCCCACCCAGGTGTGCCCAGGTGTGCCCCGATAGATTCCAGGTGTGCCCAGGTGTGCCCCAATGGATCCCAGGTGTGCCCAGGTGAGCTCAAGCCCCATTGAACCCCACTCAGGTGTGCCCAGCTGCGCCCAGATGTTTCCCAATGGATCCCAGCCGTGCCCAGGTGTGCCCCAAACCCCCTTTAAACCCCCCCAGGTGTGCCCGAGTGAATCCCAAACCCCCCCAGGTGCCCCCAGGTGTGCCCCAAACCCCCTCTAAACCCCATCCAGGTGTGCCCAGGTGAGCTCAAGCCCCATTGAACCCCACTCAGGTGCCCCCAGGTGTGCCCAGGTGTGCCCAGGTGTGCCCCAAACCCCCTCTAAACCCCATCCAGGCGTGCCCAGGTGTGTCCCCAATAGATTCCAGGTGTGCCCAGGTGTGCCCAGGTGAGCTCAAGCCCCATCGAACCCCACTCAGATGCCCCCAGCTGTGCCCAGCTGTGCCCCAAACCCCTTTCAATGCCCACCCAGGTGTGCCCAGGTGTTTCCCAATGGATCCCAGCCGTGCCCAGGTAACCCCAAATCCTCATTTTTGACCCAAAATCCCCATTTTTCACCCGATTTTCACGGGGTTTTTTTTGTTTATCCCCTCCCACCCATCCCCAGGTGTCCCCAGGTGTCCCCCCAGGTGTCCCCAGGTGTCCCCAGGTGTGTCCCCACCCACCGGCTCGTTGACGCGGGGCACGAACACGGCCAGGAAGAAGACGGCGGCCACGGGCGGCGCCAGGTACGAGGCCAGGGCCTGCATGTAATCGAAGAGCTGCCCCCCCCGCGCCGCCTCCACCACGGGCAGCCAGGCCAGGCTCAGCCCCACCATGGCCACCACCCAGAGCCTGCAGGAGAAGACAACCGAGGTCACCTCCAAAAAATTTGGGGTCTCCAGGAGCTCCAGAACCCAAAATATCGATGGTTGAAGCCACCTGAGATACCAAAATTTGGGGATTTTGGACACCAAAACCACCCAAAATTGGATCTCTGGAGGTCACATGGACACCTGAGGTCACCTGAGGTCACCACCAAAAAATCCGGGGTCTCCAGGAGCTCCAGAACCCAAAATTTGTGGAGTTGGAGGTCACCTGAGATGATCAAGTTTGGGTTTTTGGACAGCAAAACCACCCAAAATTGGGGTCTCTGTAGGTCACATGGACACCTGAGGTCACCTGAGGTCACCTGAGGTCACCACAAAAAAATTCGGGGTCTCCAGGAGCTCCAGAACCCAAAATATCGATGGTTGAAGTCACCTGAGATACCAAAATTTGGGGTTTGAGAAGCTCAGATTTGGGGTTCTTGAGGTCACATGGACACCTGAGGTCACCTGGGGTCACCTGAGGTCACCTGAGGCCACCATGAAAAAATTTGGGATCTCCAGGAGCTCCAGAACCCAAAATATCAATGGTCGAAGCCACCTGAGATACCAAAATTTTGGGTTCTTGAGGTCACCTGGACACTCAGAACCATCAAATTTGGGGTTCTTGAGGTCACATGGACACCTGAGGTCACCTGAGGTCACCTGAGGTCACCTGGGGTCATCATGAAAAAATTCGGGATCTCCAGGATTTCCAGAACCCAAAATATCGATGGTTGAAGCCACCTGAGATACCAAAATTTTGGAGTTTTGAACACTCAGAACCATCAAATTTGAGGTTCTTGAGGTCACATGGACACCTGAGGTCACCTGAGGTCACCTGAGGTCACCCAAGGTCACCATGAAAAAATTCGGGGTCTCCAGGAGCTCCAGAACCCAAAATATCGATGGTTGAAGCCACCTGAGATACCAAAATTTGGGTTTTTGGACACCAAAACCGCACAAAATTGGATCTCTGGAGGTCACATGGACACCTGAGGTCACCTGAGGTCACCTGAGGCCACCACCAAAAAATTTGGCGTCTCCAGGAGCTCCAGAACCCAAAATTTGGGTGGTCAAAGCCACCTGAGATACCAAAATTTGGGGATTTTGGACACCTGGGATGACCCAATTTGGGGTTTTTGAGGTCACATGGACACCTGAGGTCACCTGAGGTCACCTGAGGTCACCTGAGGTCATCATGAAAAAATTTGGGGTCTCCAGGAGCTCCAGAACCCAAAATTTGGATGGTCAAAGCCACCTGAGATACCAAAATTTGGGGGTTTTGGAAACCTGAGAACCTCAAATTTGGGGTTCTTGAGGTCACATGGACACCTGGGGTCACCTGAGGTCACCTGGGGTCACCTGAGGTCACCAGGAAAAAATTTGGGGTCTCCAGGAGCTCCAGAACCCAAAATATCGATGGTCAAAGTCACCTGAGATACCAAAATTTTGGGTTTTTGGACACCTGAGAACCTCAAATTTGGGGTTTTTGAGGTCACATGGACACCTGAGGTCACCTGGGGTCACCTGAGGTCACCTGAGGTCACCACGAAAAAATCCAGGATCTCCAGGAGCTCCAGAACCCAAAATATCGATGGTCGAAGCCACCTGAGATACCAAAATTTGGGGATTTTGGACACCAAAACCGCACAAAATTGGATCTCTGGAGGTCACATGGACACCTGAGGTCACCTGAGGACACCTGAGGTCACCACCAAAAAATTTGGGATCTCCAGGAGCTCCAGAACCCAAAATATCGATGGTTGAAGCTACCTGAGATACCAAAATTTGGGTTCTTGGACATCAAAACCACCCAAAATTGGGGTCTCTGGAGGTCACATGGACACCTGAGGTCACCTGAGGTCACCTGAGGTCACCACCAAAAAATTCGGGATCTCCAGGAGCTCCAGAACCCAAAATATCAATGGTCAAAGTCACCTGAGATACCAAAATGTGGTGTTTGAGAACCTCAAATTTGGGGTTTTTGAGGTCACATGGACACCTGAGGTCACCTGAGGTCACCACCAAAAAATTTGGGATCTCCAGGAGCTCCAGAACCCAAAATATCGATGGTCAAAGCCACCTGAGATACCAAAATGTGGTGTTTGAGAACCTCAAATTTGGGGTTCTTGAGGTCACATGGACACCCGAGGTCACCTGAGGTCACCTGAGGTCACCTGGGGTCACCACCAAAAAATTTGGGGTCTCCAGGAGCTCCAGAACCCAAAATATCGATGGTTGAAGTCACCTGAGATACCAAAATTTGGGTTCTTGAGGTCACCTGGACACTCAGAACCATCAAATTTGGGGTTCTTGAGGTCACATGGACACCTGAGGTCACCTGAGGTCACCTGAGGTCACCACAAAAAATTCGGGATCTCCAGGAGCTGCAGAACCCAAAATATCGATGGTTGAAGCCACCTGAGATACCAAAATTTTGGGTTTTTGGACACCAAGAACCATCAAATTTGGGGTTTTTGAGGTCACATGGACACCTGAGGTCACCTGAGGTCACCTGAGGTCACCATGAAAAAATCCGGGGTCTCCAGGAGCTCCAGAACCCAAAATATCGATGGTTGAAGTTACCTGAGATACCAAAATTTGGGGATTTTGGACACCAAAACCACCCAAAATTGGGGTCAATGGAGGTCACATGGACACCTGAGGTCACCTGAGGTCACCACCAAAAAATCCGGGGTCTCCAGGAGCTCCAGAACCCAAAATTTGTGGAGTTGGAGGTCACCTGAGATGATCAAATTTGGGTTCTTGGACATCAAAACCACCCAAAATTGGGGTCAATGGAGGTCACATGGACACCTGAGGTCACCTGAGGACACCTGAGGTCATTTGAGGTCACCACCAAAAAATTTGGGATCTCCAGGAGCTCCAGAACCCAAAATATCGATGCTCAAAGCCACCTGAGATACCAAAATTTGGGGATTTTGGACACCAAAAACCAAAAAAAAATTCCGCAAAAAACCCCAAAAATATTCTTTAAAAATCTCGAAGATTTTTACTCCAAAATCCCGAAGATTTGACCCCAAAATTCACAAAATTGACCTCAAAAATTCAATTTAAAATTCACTGAATTGGTCATAGTGAGGGAAACCAAAAACCCCAAAAAATCCCAAAAATATTCCCAAAAAATTCCCCCCAAATTCCTAAAATATAAAAATAATTCCCCAAAAATCCCCCAAAATAATCCCAAAAAATTCCCCAAAAAATTGCTAAAAATATAAAAAAATCCCCCAAAAATCCCCAAAAAATCCTCAAAAAATTCCTAAAAATATTTTTAAAATCCCCCAAAAATCTCCAAAAAAATCCTAAAAATTCCCCCCAAAAATTCCTAAAAATATAAAAAAATCCCCCAAAAATCCCCAAAAAATCCCCAAAAAATTCCTAAAAATATTTTTTAAAAATCCCCCAAAAATCTCAAAAAAATCCTAAAAAAATCCCGAAGATTTTACCCCAAAATTCACTGAATTGACCCCAAAAATTCAATTTAAAATTCACTGAATTGGTCACAGTGAGGGAAACCAAAAACCAAAAAAAATCCCCAAAAATACCTAAAAAATTCCCAAAAATATTTTAAAAATCCCCCAAAAAATCCTAAAAAATTCCCCCCAAAATTCCTAAAAATATAAAAATAATCCCCCAAAAATCTCCAAAATAATCCTAAAAAATCCCAAAAAAAATCCTAAAAATATAAAAAATTCCCAAAAAAAATCCTAAAAAATTCCCCCAAAAAATCCTAAAATTGTTTTAAAAATCCCCCAAAAAACCCAAAAAATCCGAAAAAAGTCCCCCAAATCCCGAAGATTTTACCCCAAAATTCACTGAATTGACCCCAAAAATTCGAATTTTTTTTGAGATTTTTTGGGATTTTTGGGGGATTTTGGTTTCCCTCACTGTGACCAATTCAGTGAATTTTTAAGTGAATTTTTGGGGTCAAATTCGTGAATTTTGGGGTCAAATCTTCGGGATTTTTGGGATTTTCTTAGGATTTTGGGGGGATTTTTTTTATATTTTTAGGAAGGTTTTGGGGGAATTTTTTAGGATTTTTTGGGGATTTTTGGGGGATTTTTTTTTATATTTTTAGGAATTTTGGGGGGAATTTTTTAGGACTTTTTGGGGTTAATTCAGTGAATTTTGGGGTCAAATCTTTGGGATTTTGGGGGATTATTTAGGATTTTTTTTCAGGATATTTTAGGGGTTTTGGGAGATTTTGGGGGGTTTTTTTAGGATTTTTTAAATGAATTTTTTGGGGTTTTTGGGGAGATTCTGGGGATTTTTTTAGGATTTTTTAAATGAATTTTTTGGGGTTTTTTGGGGATTTTTGGGGGATTTTTAAAGGATTTTTTGGGGTTTTTGGTGTCCCTCACTGTGACCAATTCAGTGAATTTTTAATTGAATTTTTTGGGTCAATTTTCTGAATTTTGGTGTCAAATCTTTGGGATTTTTGGGGATTTTTTGGAATTTTTGGGGGATTTTTGGGGGGATTTTTTAATGAATTTTTTGGGTTTTTTGGGGGATTTTTTAGAATTCTTCAGGATTTTTTGGGGGGATTTTTTAAGGATTTTTTGGGGTTTTTGGTTTCCCTCACTGTGACCAATTCAGTGAATTTTTAAGCGAACTTTTGGGGTCAAATCTTTGGGATTTTGGGGATTTTTGGGGGATTTTTAAATGAATTTTTGGGGGATTTTTGGGGATTATTTTAGGATTTTTTTCTGGATTATTTTGGGAATTTTGGGGGGATTTTTTGGGGTTTTTGGTGTCCCTCACTGTGACCAACTCAGTGAAATTTTAAGTGAATTTTTGGGGTCAATTTAATGAATTTTGGGGTAAATGTTCAGGATATTTGAGGGATATTTTTGGGATTTTTTGGGCCTTTTTTTGGAATTTTTTGGGGATTTTTGGGGGGATTTTTTAATGAATTTTTTAGGATTTTTTTTTGGGAGATTTTGGGGAATTTTTGGGGTTTTTTTCGGGGAGATTTTGGGCATATTTTTGGGGATTTTTTAATGACTTTTTGGGTTTTTTCGGGATTTTTTTTTGATTTTTTTGGGGTTTTTTGGTGTCCCCTCACCTTCCCGCCAAAAGCAGGTGCCGAGGCCCCGCCCCTGGGCGGAGCTTCCGGTAAACGTCCAGCGTGAAGAGCGCGGCCGAGCTGGCGAAAATCGAGGCCAACGATGACATCAGCGCCGCCAGCACCACGGCCAGCATCAGCCCCCGCAGCCCTGGGGGAGAAATTAATTAATTAGTAATTAATGAATAATTATTAACGGCGAAAAAACGGCGAAAATCGGTGAAAAAACGGCGAAAATCGGTGAAAAAATGGCGAAAATAGAGCTAAAAATGGAATTATTAACCCAGTAATTAGGGCTATTAGACCTTTATTAATCTTAATACTGAAGTAATTCTTAATTTATTAATAGTGATAATTAGCAGTGAAAAAACGGCGAAAATCGGTGAAAAAATGGTGAAAATAGAGCTAAAAATGGAATTATTAGCCCAATAATTAGGGTTGTTAGAACTTTATTAGTCCTAATAACTGAAATAATTATTAATTAATAATTAGTGATAATTAGCGGTGAAAAAACGGCGAAAATCGGTGAAAAAAAGGCGAAAATTGAGGTAAAAATGGAATTATTAACCCAATAATTACGGTTATTAGACCTTCATTAATCTCAATACTGAAATAATTATTAATTAATTATTAGTGATAATTAGAAGTGAAAAAACAGTAAAATACGACAAAAATCGGTAAAAAAATGGAGTTATTAGCCCAATTATTAGGATTAATAATGAATTATTAGATCTAATAACCGGTTATTAGCCCCGAATAAATTTTAATAATTATTAATTAGTAATTAGTAATAATTAGTAGTGCAGAAACGGCGAAAATTGATGAAAAAACGGAATTATTTGCACCAAAAAAATTGAATTATTAGCCCAATCATTAAGATTATTAGAGGTTTATTAGCCTCAAATTAAAATTAATAGCCAATATAATTATAAGTAATTAATTAATATTAAAAAATTGCGAAAACCCTGCAAAAATCACTGAAAAAATGGGAAAAATAGGCAAAAAATAAAAGGAATAATTAGCCCCCAAATCTGAATTATTAACCCCAAAAATAGGATTATAAATCAATTAATTGTCCTAATAATGCATTAATTAGGACCTAACTAGTGTTATTAGTCTTAAAATGAGGATTCATAATTAATTAATAGTCCTAATAACCCTTAATTAGCCCATAATTAGAATTAATTGCCCCAAAACTCATCGACATCAGCGCCGCCAGCACCACGGCCAGCATCAGCCCCCGCAGCCCTGGGGGGGAAATTAATTAATTAGTAATTAATTAATAATTAATAACGGCGAAAAAGCAGCGAAAATCGGCGAAAAAACGGCGAAAATCGGTGAAAAAATGGCGAAAATAGAGGTGAAAATGGAATTATTAGTCCAATAATTAGGGTTATTAGACCTTTATTAGTCCTAATAATTGAAATAATTATTAATTAAAAATTAGTGATAATTAGCAGTGAAAAAACGGCAAAAAAGAGTGAAAAAACGGCAAAAATCGGTGAAAAACCGGCGAAAATTGAGGTAAAAATGGAATTATTAGCCCAATAATTAGGGTTATTAGACCTTTATTAGTCCTAACAACTGAAATAATTATTAATTAGGGATTAGTGATAATTAGCAGTGAAAAAACGGCAAAAATCGGTGAAAAAACGGCAAAAATCGGCGAAAAAACGGCGAAAATTGAGCTAAAAATGGAATTATTAACCCAGTAATTAGGGTTATTAGATCTTTATTAGTCTTAATAACTGAAATAATTATTAATTAATTAATAGTGATAATTAGCAGTGAAAAAATGGTGAAAATCGGTGAAAAAATGGCGAAAATCGATGAAAAAACGGCGAAAATTGAGGTAAAAATGGAATTATTAACCCAATCATTAGGGTTATTAGATCTTTATTAGTCCTAATAACTGAAATAATTATTAATTAATAATTAGTGATAATTAGTGGTTAAAAAACGGCAAAAATCGGTGAAAAAATGGCGAAAATCAGTGAAAAAACGGCGAAAATTGAGGTAAAAATTGAATTATTAGCCCATTAATTAGGGTTATTAGACCTTTATTAGTCCTAATAACTGAAATAATTATGAATTAGGGATTAGTGATAATTAGCGGTGAAAAAACGGCGAAAATCGGTGAAAAAACGGTGAAAATAGAGCTAAAAATGGAATTATTAGCCCAATAATTAGGGTTGTTAGAACTTTATTAATCTTAATAACGGAAATAATTATTAATTAATTAATAGTGATAATTAGCAGTGAAAAAACGGTGAAAATCGGCGAAAAAATGGCGAAAATTGAGGTAAAAATGGAATTATTAGCCCAATAATTAGGGTTATTAGACCTTTATTAGTTCTAAAAACTGAAATAATTATTACTTAATTAATAGTGATAATTAGCAGTGAAAAAACGGCGAAAATAGAGCTAAAAATGGAATTATTAGCCCAATAATTAGGGTTATTAGACCTTTATTAATCTTAATACTGAAATAATTATTAATTAATTATTAGTGATAATTAGCGGTGAAAAACGGCGAAAATCGGTGAAAAAAGGGGAAAATAGAGCTAAAAATGGAATTATTAGCCCAATAATTAGGGCTATTAGACCTTTATTAGTCCTAATAACTCAAATAACTATTAATTAATAATTAGTGATAATTACCAGCGAAAAAACGGTGAAAATAGAGCTAAAAATGGAATTATTAACCCAATAATTAGGGTTATTAGAACTTTATTGGTCCTAACAACTGAAATAATTATTAATTAATAATTAGTGATAATTAGCGGTTAAAAAAAGGCGAAAATCGGTAAAAATATGGAGTTATTAGCCCAATAATTAGTATTAATAATGAATTATTAGATCTAATAACCGGTTATTAGCCCCGAATAAATTTCAATAATTATTAATTAGTAATTAGTAATAATTAGTAGTGCAGAAAAGGCGAAAATTGATGAAAAAACGGAATTATTCGCACCAAAAAAATTGAATTATTAGCCCAATAATTAGGGCTATTAGACCTTTATTAGTCCTAATACCCGAAATAACTATTAATTAACTAATAATGATAATTAGGCGTAAAAAAAGGGTAAAAATTGGGTTAAAAAGGGGGAAACTAGGGCTAAAAATGGAGTTATTAGCCCAATAATTAGTATTAACAATGAATTATTAGGTCTAATAACCGGTTATTAGCCCAAAATGATTTTTAGTTATTATTAGTTATTAATTAGTAATAATTAGTGGTGAAAAAATGGCAAAAATTGGTGAAAAAAATCAAATTATTAGCCCCAATAAAATTGAGTTATTAGCCCTATAATTAGGATTATTAGACCTAATTATTAATTATTTCCATTATTAGTCCTAATACTGGAAATAATTATTAGGTATTAATTCATAATTAATAGTTGAGAAAAAATGGCAAAAATCAGTGAAAAAACCACAAAAAATCACTAATAAATAATTAATAAATCATTATTAATCACTAAAAAATAACTAATAATCACTAATAATTCCTAAATAAAATATTAATGGATCATAAATAATGACTAATAAACAACTAATAATCCCTACTATTAGTAATAATCACTAATCAACCATTAAGAAAATATTAATCACTAATAAAGAACAAATAATCACTAATACCAATTAATTATTAATTAATTATTAATAACTAATTACCGGGGGGCAGCAGGCTCAGCACGAGCCTGGGATAGACCATCATTATTAAACATTAATAATCACCAATAAATCATTATTAAATAACAATTAATCCCTAATAAATGACAAATAATCACTAATACCAATTAATTATTAATTAATTTTTAATAATTAATTACCGGGGGGCAGCAGGCTCAGCACCAGCCGGGGATAGACCACCATTATTAAACATCAATAATCACCAATAAATCATTATTAAATAACAATTAACCGCTAATAAATGACAAATAATCACTAATACCAATTAATTATTAATTAAATATTAATAATTAATTACCGGGGGGCAGCAGGCTCAGCACCAGCCGGGGATAGACCACCATTGTTAACCATTAATAATCACCAATAAATCATTATTAAATAACAATTAATCCCTAATAAAGAACAAATAATCGCTAATAAACAATTAATTACTAATTAATGATTACTAATTAATTACCGGGGGGCAGCAGGCTCAGCACCAGCCGGGGATAGACCACCATTATTAACCATTAACAATCACCAATAAATCATTATTAAATAACAATTAACCGCTAATAAAGAACAAATAATCCCTAATAATAATTAATTATTAATTAAATATTAATAATTAATTACCGGGGGGCAGCAGGCTCAGCACCAGCCGGGGATAGACCACCATTGTTAAACATTAATAATCACCAATAAATCATTATTAAATTACAATTAATCCCTAATAAATGACAAATAATCACTAATACCATTTAATTATTAATTAGTTATTAATGATTAATTACCGGGGGCAGCAGGCTCAGCACCAGCCGGGGATAGACCACAATTGTTAAACATTAATAATCACCAATAAATCATTATTAAATAACAATTAATCCCTAATAAATGACAAATAATCCCTAATAAACAATTAATTATTAATTAGTTATTAATGATTAATTACCGGGGGGCAGCAGGCTCAGCACCAGCCGGGGATAGACCACCATTGTTACACATTAATAATCACCAATAAATCATTATTAATAATTAAATATCACTAATAAATGACAAATAATCACTAATAATAATTAATTATTAATTAATTATTAATTATTAATTACCGGGGGGCAGCAGGCTCAGCACCAGCCGCGGATAGGCCACGTTGGAGCAGCCGAGGGCGGAGCCACAGGCCCGGGAGCAGCCCTGGGGGTCAGCGCAGCCAATGACGTCTGTGGGAAACCAGTACGGACCAGTACAAACCAGTATGGACCAGTATGGACCAAAAAAACCCCATAAAAATCTGTAGAAACCAGTATGGACCAGTATAAACCAGTACAAACCAGTATGGACCGAAAAAACCCTGTAAAAATCCATAGAAACCAGTATAAACCAGTATGGACCAGTACAAACCAGTATGGACAAAAAAAACCGGTAAAAATCCATAGAAACCAGTACAAAACAGTATAAACCAGTATAAACCACTGTGGGCCATTATAAACCAGTACAGACCAGTATGCATCAAAAAAATCCCATAAAAATCCATAGAAACCAGTATAAACCAGTAGGGACCAAAAAAACCACATAAAAATCTGTAGAAACCAGTATAAACCAGTACAAACCAGTACAAACCAGTATGGACCAAAAAATCCCCATAGAAATCCATATAAACCAGTATGGACCAGTACAAACCAGTATGGACCAAAAAAAACCCATAAAAATCCATAAAAATCCACAGAAACCAGTACAAACCAGTATGGACCAGTAGAAACCAGTACAAACCAGTATGGACCAAAAAAACCCTGTAAAAATCCATAGAAACCAGTACAAACCAGTATAAACCAGTATGGACTGATATGGACCAGTATAAACCAGTACAAACCAGTATGGACCAAAAAAAACCCATAAAAATCCATAAAATCCATAGAAACCAGTATAAACCAGTATGTACCAATGGTTTCCTATAATTGGGCGCCATCTTGGGCGGCCATCTTGTAAAATCCAATATAGGCCGCCATTTTGAATTAATCCCTTAAACAAAATATAAACCAGTATAAACCAATGGCTGGTCATAGTGGGGTGCCATCTTGGGCAGCCATCTTACATTCATTCTTTGGCAGCCATTTTGGGCAGCCATCTTGTAAACTCCAATGTAGGCTGCCATTTTGAGTACATAACTTAAACTCAATATAAACCAGTATAAACCAGTATAAACCGGTATAAACCAGTACAAACCAGTATGGCTCACTGTAATGGGGGGCCATCTTGGGCGGCCATCTTGGAAACCCCATTAGGGGCAGCCATTTTGGGCGGCCATCTTGGAAACCCTTTTGGGGGCAGCAATTTTGGGCGGCCATCTTGTAAACCCCGATGTAGGCGGCCATTTTGAATACATAACTTAAACCCAGTATAAACCAGTATAAACCAGTACAAACCAGTATGGCTCACTATAATGGGGCGCCATCTTGGGTGGCCATCTTGGAAATCCAAATGGGGCGGCCATTTCGGGCAGCCATCTTGTAAACCCCAATGTAGGCCGCCATTTTGAATACATAACTTCAACCCAATATTAACCAGTATAAACCAGTATAAACCAGTATAAACCAGTGTGACGGACCCGGGAAGAGCACGCGGGCGGCCATGCCGGGCAGCCATCTTGGAAACCCGAATGGGGCAGCCATTTTGGGTGGCTATCTTGTAAACTCCGATGTAGGCCGCCATTTTGAATACATAACTTAAACCCAATATAAACCAGTGTAAACCAGTATAAACCAGTATAACCAATATAGACCAGTTTAAACCATTTAAAACCAGTATAAACCAGTATGGCTCACTATAATGGGGCGCCATCTTGGGCGGCCATCTTAGATTTTGGGCAGCCATCTTGTAAATTCCAAAGGAGGCCGCCATTTTGAATACATAACTTAAACCCAATATAAACCAGTGTAAAGCAGTATAAACCAGTATAAACCAGTACAAACCAATGGCTGGTCATAGTGGGGTGCCATCTTGGGCGGCCATCTTAGATTCATTCTGTGGCAGCCATTTTGGGCGGCCATCTTGTAAACTCCAATGTAGGCTGCCATTTTGAGTACATAACTTAAACCCAATATAAACCAGTAAAAACCAGTATAAACCAGTATAAACCAGTATAAACCAGTGTGACGGACCCGGGAAGAACACGCGGGCGGCCATGCCGGGCAGCCATCTTGGAAACCCGAATGGGGCAGCAATTTTGGGCGGCCATCTTGTAAACCCGGATGTAGGCCGCCATTTTGAATACATAACTTAAACCCAATATAAACCAGTGTAAACCAGTATAAACCAGCATGGCTCACTATAATGGGGAACCATCTTGGGCGGCCATCTTGGAAACCCCATTAGGGGCAGCCATTTTGGGCGGCCATCTTGTAAACTCCAATGTAGGCTGCCATTTTGAATACATAACTTAAACTCAATATAAACCAGTATAAACCAGTATAAACCAGTATGGCTCACTATAATGGGGGGCCATCTTGGGCGGCCATCTTGGAAACCTGAATGGGGTGGCCATTTTGAGCAGCCATCTTGTAAACTCCGATGTAGGCGGCCATTTTGAATAAATACCTTAAACTCAATATAAGCCAGTAAAAACCAGTATAAACCAGTATAAACCAGTGTGACGGACCCGGGAAGAGCATGCGGGCGGCCATGCTAGGCAGCCATCTTGGAAACCCCATTAGGGGCAGCCATTTTGGGCAGCCATCTTGGAAACCCCATTAGGGGCAGCCATTTTGGGCGGCCATCTTGTAAACTCCGATGTAGGCCGCCATTTTGAATACATAACTTAAACCCAATATAAACCAGTATAAACCAGTATAAACCAGTAAAAACCAGTACAAACCAGTATAAACCAGTATGGCTCACTATAATGGGGGGCCATCTTGGGCGGCCATCTTGGAAACCCTATTAGGGGCAGCCATTTTGGGCAGCCATCTTGTAAATCCTGATGTAGGCCGCCATTTTGAATACATAACTTAAACCCAATATAAACCAGTGTAAACCAGTATAAACCAGTGTAAACCAGTATAAACCAGTGTGACGGACCCGGGAAGAGCACGCGGGCGGCCATGCCGGGCAGCACCATCAGGAACATGGGCAGCACCTTGAGGTAGCCGCAGACGACGCAGCCGGCGCGGACGTGGGTGAGGGAGCGGCCGGCGAGGCAGCGCTGCACGATTACCTGGGGGGGACCAGTGAGAGACCAGTTAGAGACCAGTTAGAGACCAGTTAGAAACCAGTTAGGGACCAGTTAGAGACTGGGGGGACCAGATACAGACCACTTAGACAACAGTTAAACCAGTTAGAGACCAGTTAGAGACCAGTTAGGGACCAGTTAGAGACCAGTTACGGACTGGTGGGACCAGTTAGAGACCAGTTAGGGACCAGTTAGACCAGTAACACCAGTTAGAGACCAGTTAGGGACCAGTTAGGGACCAGTTAGGGACAAGTTAGGGACCAGTTAGACCAGTTACACCAGTTACAGACCAGTTAAGGACTGGTGGGACCAGTTAGAGACCAGTTAGAGACCAGTTAGAGACCAGTTAGAGACCAGTTAGAGACCAGTTACAGACCAGTTAGACCAGTTAGAGACCAGTTACGGACTGGTGGGACCAGTTAGAGACCAGTTAGAGACCAGTTAGAGACCAGTTAGACCAGTTAGAAACCAGTTAGACCAGTTACACCAGTTAGAGACCAGTTAGGGACCAGTTAGGGACAAGTTAGGGACCAGTTAGAGAGCAGTTACACCAGTTACAGACCAGTTAAGGACTGGTGGGACCAGTTAGAGACCAGTTACACCAGTTAGAGACCAGTTACACCAGTTAGAGACCAGTTACGGACTGGTGGGACCAGTTAGAAACCAGTTATGGACCAGTTACACCAGTTACACTCCATTTATACCAGTTACACCAGTTAGAAACCACTTACACACCAGTTACACCAGTTACACACCAGTTGCACGCCAGTTACACACCAATTGCAGACCAGTTACACCAGTTACATTCCAGTTACACCAGTTAGAGACCAGTTACGGACTGGTGGGACCAGTTACACACCAGTTATCCCAGTTACACACCAGTTAGACAACAGTTACACCAGTTAGAGACCAGTTACACCAGTTACACTCCAGTTACACCAGTTAGAGACCAGTTACAGACTGGTGGGACCAGTTACACACCAGTTATCCCAGTTACACACCAGTTAAACAACAGTTAAACCAGTTAGAGACCAGTTAGAGACCAGTTACACCAGTAACAGACCAGTTAGACCAGGTAGAAATCAGTTAGAGACCAGTTACACCAGTTAGAGACCAGTTCCACTCCATTTACACCAGTTCCACTCCATTTACACCAGTTACACCAGTTAGAAACCAGTTACAGACCAGTTACACCAGTTAGAGACCAGTTACACCATTTAGAGACCAGTTACAGATCAGTTACACCAGTTACAGATCAGTTACACCAGTTAGAGACCAGTTACACCAGTTAGAGATCAGTTAGAGACCAGTTACAGACTGGTGGCACCAGTTAGAGACTGGTAGGACCAGTTACACACCAGTTACACACCAGTTAGACCAGTTACAGACCAGTTAGAGACCAGTTAGACCAGTTAGAAACCAGTTACACCAGTTACACACCAGTTACACCAGTTAAAACCCAGTGCTCCCAGTATAACCCAGTATAACCCAGTTACAGCCCAGTGCTCCATCCCAGTCCCTCCCAGTATAACCCAGTATAAACCAGTCACTCCCAATCCCCTCCCAGTATAACCCAGTATAACCCAGTGCCCCTATATCCAGCTTTAGATGATTCCCAGTATAACCCAGTATAACCCAGTCACTCCAAACTCGCTCCCAGTATAAACCAGTATAAACCAGTATATCCCAGTCCCACCTGGTCGGTGCACCAGTACCAGGCCGAGATGATGCCCAGCCCCAGCAGCAGCCCGGGCCAGGGCAGGTCCCCCGTGCTGGGCTCCCAGTATAACCCAGTATAACCCAGTATAACCCAGTATAACCCAGTTACAGCCCAGTGCTCCATCCCAGTCCCTCCCAGTATAAACCAGTCTATCCCAGTCACTCCCAGTCCCTCCCAGTATAACCCAGTATATCCCAGTGCCCCTATATCCAGCTTTAGATGATTCCCAGTATAACCCAGTATAACCCAATGTATCCCAGTGCCCTCCCAGTATAAACCAGTATAAATCAGTATAATCCAGTATAAACCAGTATAACCCAGTCCCCTCCCAGTCCCTCCCAGTGCCCTCCCAGTATAACCCAGTGCCCCTATATCCAGCTTTAGATGATTCCCAGTATAACCCAGTATAACCCAATGTATCCCAGTGCCCTCCCAGTATAAACCAGTACATCCCAGTCCCACCTGGTCGGTGCACCAGTACCAGGCCGAGATGATGCCCAGCCCCAGCAGCAGCCCGGGCCAGGGCAGGTCCCCCGTGCTGGGCTCCCAGTGCTCCCAGTATAACCCAGTATAACCCAGTCAGGGCCCAGTGCTCCATCCCAGTGCCCTCCCAGTATAAACCAGTATAACCCAGTCACTCCCAGTCCCTCCCAGTGCCCTCCCAGTATAACCCAGTCACTCCAAACTCGCTCCCAGTGCCCTCCCAGTCCCTCCCAGTGCCCTCCCAGTATAACCCAGTCAATCCAAACTCGCTCCCAGTGCCCTCCCAGTCCCTCCCAGTGCCCTCCCAGTATAACCCAGTCACTCCAAACTCGCTCCCAGTGCCCTCCCAGTACAAACCAGTACATCCCAGTCCCACCTGGTCGGTGCACCAGTACCGGGCCGAGATGATGCCCAGTCCATCCCAGTCCATCCCAGTATATCCCAGTCCCTACAAATGCCCCTATTTCCAGCTTTAGATGATTCCCAGTCACTCCAAACTCGCTCCCAGTGCCCTCCCAGTATAAACCAGTACACCCCAGTCCCACCTGGTCGGTGCACCAGTACCAGGCCGAGATGATGCCCAGTCCCAGCAGCAGCCCGGGCCAGGGCAGGTCCCCCGTGCTGGGCCCCCAGTATAACCCAGTATAACCCAGTATAACCCAGTGTAACCCAGTTAGAGCCCAGTGCTCCATCCCAGTGCCCTCCCAGTATAAACCAGTATAACCCAGTCACTCCCAGTCCCTCCCAGTGCCCTCCCAGTATAACCCAGTCACTCCAAACTCGCTCCCAGTGCCCTCCCAGTCCTTCCCAGTGCCCTCCCAGTATAACCCAGTCACTCCAAACTCGCTCCCAGTGCCCTCCCAGTATAAACCAGTATAACCCAGTCCCACCTGGTCGGTGCACCAGTACCAGGCCGAGATGATGCCCAGCCCCAGCAGCAGCCCGGGCCAGGGCAGGTCCCCCGTGCTGGGGTCCCGCAGGAGGTTGAAGGCGTCGGGCCGGGGGCGCCCGCAGGGTCCCGACGAGTTGGGGGGCAGCGCCAGGGGGTAACGCTCCTGCAGGCCCTGGTACCCCCCGACGGCACCCAGAGCTGCCGGAAACCAGTATAAACCAGTATCAACCAGTATGAACCAGTATGGAGTGGTAAATACCAGTATAAAGTAGTATAAAGTGGTAAAAACCAGTACAAACCAGTATAAACCAGTATGGGGTTTGTGCAGTGGATGGTGCCTCCCCCCTCAGTAATCACTATTGACCAGTATAAACCAGTATGGACCAGTATAAACCAGTTTAAACCAGTATGAACCAGTATGAACCAGTATGGAGTGGTAAATACCAGTATAAAGTAGTATAAAGTGGTAAAAACCAGTATAAACCAGTATGGACCAGTGTGGAGTTTGGGCAGTGGATGGTGCCTCCCCCCTCAGTAATCACTATGGACCAGTATAAATCAGTATAAACCAGTATAAACCAGTATAAACCAGTATGAACCAGTACGAACCAGTATGGAGTGGTAAATACCAGTATAAAGTAGTATAAAGTGGTAAAAACCAGTATAAACCAGTATGGACCAGTGTGGGTTTGGGCAGTGGATGGTGCCTCCCCCCTCAGTAATCACTATGGACCAGTATAAACCAGTATAAACCAGTTTAAACCAGTATAAAGTAGAATAAACCACTATGAAGTGGTAAAAACCAGTATAAAGTAATATGGACCAGTATGGACCAGTATAAACCAGTATGGAACAGTATGGACCAGTATAACCCAGCCTCCGCCAGTATGGACCAGTATAGCCCAGTATAAACCAGTTCAAACCAGTATAAACCAGTATAACCCAGTATAAATACTATAACCCAGTATAAACCAGTATAACCCAGTCCCTCCCAGTGTCTCCCAGTATAAACCAGTATAGCCCAGTATAAACCAGTTCAAACCAGTATAAACCAGTATAACCCAGTATAAACCAGTATAAACCAGTATAAACCAGTATAAACCAGTATAACCCAGTGTCTCCTAGTCTCTCCCAGTATAAACCAGTACAAACCAGTCTCTCCCAGTCTCTCCCAGTATAAACCAGTATAAACCAGTATAAACCAGTCTCTCCCACTATAAACCAGTAAAACCCAGTCCCTCCCAGTCCCTCCCAGTCCCTCCCAGTCCCTCCCAGTGTCTCCCAGTATAAACCAGTCTCAACCAGTATAACCCAGTCTCTCCCAGTATAACCCAGTATAAACCAGTATAACCCAGTATAACCCAGTATAACCCAGTATAACCCAGTCCCTCCCAGTCCCTCCCAGTGTCTCCCAGTATAACCCAGTCTCTCCCAGTATAAACCAGTATAACCCAGTCTCTCCCAGTATAACCCAGTATAACCCAGTACCGTATCCGGCCAGCACGGACGCTCCCGCGATGATGATCAGCGTCTGCACCAGGTCAGCAAACATGAGCGCCGTCAGCCCGCCTGGCCACGCCCACCGCCATAGGCCACGCCCACCGGGACGAAACACCAATCAGGCCACGCCCACCAGGACAAAACACCAATCAGGCCACGCCCACAGGGTCAAAACACCAATCAGGCCACGCCCACATTGATCAAAACCCTTTTAAGGCCACGCCCACATGGACACAAACCCATTTAGGCCACACCCACATTGCCCAGAACCCAGTTAGGCCACGCCCACATAGACAGAAATCCTGTTAGGCCACGCCCACATTGGGTCACATATGGACCAGTATAAACCAGTATGGACCATTTCCAGTCCCCTCCCAGTACAAACCAGTACAAACCAGTATAAACCAGTATAAAATAATCACTCCCTGCACCAATCATTCCCCATTTTTAACCCTTTCATCCCCTCCCAGTTCCCTCCCAGTATAAACCAGTCCCTTCCAATCCCTCCCAGTATAACCCAATCCTCTCCCAGTATAAACCAGTCCATCCCAGTATAACTCAGTCCATCCCAGTATAACCCAGTCCATTCCCAGTTTATCCCAGTCCATCCCAGTCCTTTCCAGTATAACCCAGTCCATCCCAATCCATTCCCAGTATAACCCAATCCATTCCCAGTATAAACCAGTCCCTCCCAGTATAACCCAGCATAACCCAGTCCCTCCCAGTATAACCCAGTCCATTCCCAGTTTATCCCAGTCCATCCCAGTTCCTCCCAGTATAACCCAGTCCATTCCCAGTTTATCCCAGTCCATCCCAGTTCCCTCCCAGTATAACCCAGTCCATCCCAGTATAACCCAGTCCATCCCAATCCATTCCCAGTATAACCCAATCCCCTCCCAGTATAAACCAGTCCCTCCCAGTATAACCCAGCCCATTCCCAGTATAAACCAGTACAAACCAGCCCATTCCCAGTCCCTCCCAGTATAACCCAGTCCATCCCAGTATAACCCAGTCCATCCCAGTCCCTCCCAGTCCCCTCCCAGTCTCTCCCAGTCCATCCCAGTATAACCCAGTCGCTCTCAATCCATTCCCAGTCCATCCCAGTATAACCCAGCCCATTCCCAGTATAAACCAGTACAAACCAGCCCATTCCCAGTCCCTCCCAGTATAACCCAGTCCATCCCAGTATAACCCAGTCCATCCCAGTCCCTCCCAGTCCCCTCCCAGTCTCTCCCAGTCCATCCCAGTATAACCCAGTCGCTCTCAATCCATTCCCAGTCCATCCCAGTATAACCCAGCCCATTCCCAGTATAAACCAGTACAAACCAGCCCATTCCCAGTTCCCTCCCAGTATAAACCAGTTCCCTCCCAGTCCCTCCCAGTCCCCTCCCAGTCTCTCCCAAGTCCATCCCAGTATAACCCAGTAGCTCCCAATCCATTCCCAGTCCATCCCAGTATAACCCAGCCCATTCCCAGTACAAACCAGTCCAAACCAATACAAACCAGCCCATTCCCAGTATAAACCAGTACAAACCAGTACAAACCAGTACAAACCAGCCCATTCCCAGTTCCCTCCCAGTATAAACCAGTTCCCTCCCAGTATAACCCAGTCCATCCCAGTCCCTCCCAGTCCCCTCCCAGTCTCTCCCAGTCCATCCCAGTATAACCCAGTCGCTCCCAATCCATTCCCAGTCCATCCCAGTATAACCCAGCCCGTTCCCAGCCCATTCCCAGTATAAACCAGTACAAACCAGTACAAACCAGCCCATTCCCAGTCCCTCCCAGTATAAACCAGTTCCCTCCCAGTATAACCCAGTATAACCCAGTCCATCCCAGTATAACCCAGTCCCTCCCAGTATAACCCAGCCCATTCCCAGTATAAACCAGTACAAACCAGCCCATTCCCAGTTCCCTCCCAGTATAAACCAGTTCCCTCCCAGCCCCCTCCCAGTCTCTCCCAGTCCATCCCAGTATAACCCAGTCGCTCCCAATCCATTCCCAGTCCATCCCAGTATAACCCAGCCCTTTCCCAGCCCATTCCCAGTACAAACCAGTCCAAACCAGTACAAACCAGCCCATTCCCAGTCCCTCCCAGTATAAACCAGTTCCCTCCCAGTATAGCCCAGTATAACCCAGTCCATCCCAGTCCCTCCCAGTCCCCTCCCAGTCTCTCCCAGTCCATCCCAGTATAACCCAGTCGCTCCCAATCCATCCCAGTATAACCCAGTTGCTCCCAGCCCATTCCCAGCCCATTCCCAGTATAAACCAGTACAAACCAGCCCATTCCCAGTCCCTCCCAGTATAAACCAGTTCCCTCCCAGTCCCTCCCAGTCCCCTCCCAGTCTCTCCCAAGTCCATCCCAGTATAACCCAGCCCATTCCCAGTCCAAACCAGTCCAAACCAGTACACACCAGTGACGGTGTAGAGGGCGGTGATGCCCAGCAGCGCCCCCACGGAGCCGTACAGGTCCCAGCCCAGCGCCTCGCGGATGAACAGCGCGCCCGAGTACATGTCCACCTGCGGGGGTACTGGTTTGGACTGGTTTGGACTGGTTTGGACTGGGAAAGGGCTCTAGGGGGCTGGGGTATACTGGGATAAACTGGGATAAACTGGGAATGGATTGGGAGGGACTGGGAGGGGATGAAAGGGTTAAAAAATGGGGAATAATTGGTGCTGGGAGTGATTTTTTATACTGGTTTATACTGGTTTGTACTGGGAGGGGACTGGGAATGGACTGGGATGGACTGGGAGTGGATTGGGAGGGACTGGGTTATACTGGGAGGGAACTGGGGGATACTGGGATATACTGGGATAAACTGGGAATGGAATGGGATGGACTGGGATGATACTGGGCTATACTGGGAGGGAACTGGGAGGGATTTGGAATGGACTGGGAGGGACTGGTTTATACTGGGAAGGAACTGGGAGGGAACTGGGAGACAACTGGGATTTACTGGTTTACACTGGGAGGGAACTGTGACAAACTGGGATGAACTGGGAGGGGACTGGGAGGGACTGAGATCCAGACCCAAATGAGTATAAACCAGTATAAACCAGTTTAAAGCAATATAAACCAGTATAAACCAGTATAAACCAATATAACCCAGTATAACCAGTACAAACCAATATAAACCAATATAAACCAGTATAAACCAATAAAAACTCATCCCAGTTCCCTCCCTGTTCCCTCCCAGTACAAACCAGTACAAACCAGCGCCTCCCGGACCCCTCCCAGACCCTTCCCAGTACAAACCAGTACAAACCAGTATAAACCAGTACCGAGATCTTGGTGCTGACGTAGAGCCCCAGGGACAGCAGCGCCAGGTAGAGCCGGATCCGCCCCCCCCCGAAGCGCCGGCCCAGGTACTCGGGCATGGTGCTCACCTGGACACGCCCACTTTTAGGCCACGCCCACTCAATAAACCACACCAGCAATTCCTTAGGCCACGCCCATTCACACCACTCCCATTTGACCCCGCCCATTCCTGGAGCCATTTAAGCCACACCCACAATCTCGTTAGGCCACGCCCACCCAGAAACCACACACCCACAATTTCTTAGGCCACGCCCACTTATCACACACCTCACTTAGGCCACGCCCCTTTTTGCTCCGCCCACACCTGGAGCCATTTAAGCCACACCCAGTTCCATCCCCAGCCCCTCCCAGTTCATCCCAGTTTGTCCCAGTTCCCTCCCAGTGTAAACCAGTGAATCCCAGTTTTCTCCCAGTTGCCTCACAGGTCCTTCCCAGTATAAACCAGTCCTTCCCAGTCCATTCCAAATCCCTCCCACTGCCCTCCCTGTCCATCCCAGTTCATTCCAGTCCCTCCCAGTTTATCCCAGTTCCGTCCCAGTCCATCCCAGTATAAACCAGTCCCTCCCAGTTTATCCCAGTTCCATCCCAGTATAAACCAGTATATCCCTGTTCCCTCCTAGTTTATCCCAGTCCCTCCCAGTCTAACCCAGTCCATTCCCAGTTCCCTCCCCAGTCCATCCCAGTTTATCCCAGTATAAACCAGTCCCTCCCAGTCCCTCCCATTCCCTCCCAGTCCATTCCCAGTATAAACCAGTATAACCCACTTCCCTCCCAGTCCCTCCCAGTTTATCCCAGTCCCTCCCAGTTTATCCCAGTCCCTCCCAGTATCATCCCAGATCCCTCCCAGTTCCCTCCCAGTCACTCCCAGTATAAACCAGTCCATTCCAAATCCCTCCCAGTTTATCCCAGTTCCCTCCCAGTTTATCCCAGTTCCCTCCCAGTCCATTCCCAGTCCCTCCCAGTATAACCCAGTCCCTCCCAGTCCCTCCCAGTTCCCTCCCAGTCCACCCCAGTATAAACCAGTATATCCCAGTTCCCTCCCAGTATAAACCAGTATATCCCAGTATATCCCAGTCCATTCCCAGTGTCTCCCAGTATAACCCAGTATATCCCTGTCCCTCCCAGTCCCTCCCAGTCCCCTCCCAGTCCCTCCCAGTATAAACCAGTACATCCCAGTCCCTCCCAGTTTATCCCAGTTCCCTCCCAGTTCCCTCCCAGTTTATCCCAGTATAACCCACTTCCCTCCCAGTATCATCCTAGATCCCTCCCAGTCCCTCCCAGTCCATTCCCAGTATAAACCAGTATAACCCACTTCCCTCCCAGTCCATCCCAGATCCCTCCCAGTTCCCTCCCAGTCACTCCCAGTATAAACCAGTCCATTCCAAATCCCTCCCAGTTTATCCCTGTTCCCTCCCAGTATAAACCAGTATATCCCAGTTCCCTCTCAGTCCATTCCCAGTGTCTCCCAGTATATCCCAGTTTATCCCAGTCCATTCCCAGTTCCCTCCCAGTCCCTCCCAGTTCCTCCCAGTTCCCTCCCAGTCACTCCCAGTTTAAACCAGTCCATTCCAAATCCCTCCCAGTCCCTCCCAGTTTATCCCAGTCCCTCCCAGTATAACCCACTTGCCTCCCAGTTTATCCCAGTTCCTTCCCAGTTCCCTCCCAGTCCCTCCCAGTATAAACCAGTATATCCCAGTTCCCTCTCAGTCCATTCCTAGTGTCTCCCAGTATAACTCAGTTTATCCCAGTATCATCCCATTCCATTCTCAGTCCCTCCCAGCTCCCTCCCAGTATAACCCAGTTCCCCCCAATCCCCTCCCAGTCCCTCCCAGTTTATCCCAGTCCATTCCCAGTCCCTCCCACTTCCCTCCCAGTCCATCCCAGTCCCTCCCAGTTTATCCCAGTCCCTCCCAGTATAACCCACTTCCCTCCCAGTATCATCCCAGATCCCTCCCAGTTCAAACCAGTCCATTCCAAATCCCTCCCAGTCCCTCCCAGTATAACCCAGTCCCTCCCAGTATAACCCAGTCCCTCCCAGTATAAACCAGTCCCTCCCTGTTTATCCCAGTTCCCTCCCAGTTCCCTCCCAGTATAAACCAGTATATCCCAGTTTATCCCAGTCCATTCCCAGTGTCTCCCAGTACAACCCAGTACATCCCAGTCCCTCCCAGTATAAACCAGTCCCTCCCAGTTTATCCCAGTTCCCTCCCAGTCCCTCCCAGTATAAACCAGTACATCCCAGTCCCTCCCAGTTTATCCCAGTCCCTCCTAGTATAACCCAGTTTATCCCAGTCCATTCCAGCCCCCTCCCAGTACAAACCAGTACAAACCAGTCCATCCCAGTATAACCCAGTCTCACCCCAGCTCTCAGGTAGATGGGCACGAACACCCAGCCCAGCAGCAGCACAATGAACATGCCCTGGATGATGGGGGGAGGGGCGTTATGTCGCGATAGGGGCGGGGCCAGATCGCGATAGGGGGCGGGGCCAAGGCTGGGGGCGGGGCCAAGGCCAAAAATAAAAAAAAAAATCTCCCAAAAATCTAAAAAAAAATCGAAAAAAACCCTGAAAAAACCTCAAAAAATTGTGAAAAAAATCTCAATAAAGTCCACAAAAATTCTCAAAAAAAAAATTCTAAAAAAATTCTAAAACGCTTCAAAAACTCTACGAAAAGTTCTGAAAAAAAATCCAAAAAATCACCCAAAAATCCTTCAAAAATCTATAAAAATCTAAAAAAAAATCTCAAAAGAATCTAAAAACTGTCCAAAAAAAGCACAAAAAATCCCAAAAATATCCCCCAAAAAAATTCCTAAAAATTACTTTTAAATCCAAAATAATCTCCTAAAAATCTCCCAAAATTCCTCCAAAAATCTAAAAATAAATCTAAAAAACCCCTCAAAAGAATATAAAAACTTTCCAAAAAAAGCTCAAAATAATCCCCCCAAAAAATCTCAAAAAATCCCAAAAATATCCCCCCAAAAATCCCTAAAAATTATTTTTAAATTCCCAAAAAAGTCTCCTAAAAAAATCCCAAAAACATCTCCAAAAATTCTCCAAAAAATCTTTAAAAATCCCCAAAAAATCCCCCAAAAAATCCCGCCCAGAAAATCTCCCAAAAATCCTCCAAAAATCTAAAAAAATCTAAAAAAAACCCTCAAAAGAATCTAAAAACTTTCCAAAAAAAGCTCCAAAAAAATCCTCAAAAAATCTCAAAAAATCCCCAAAAAATCCCTAAAAATTATTTTTTAATCCCCAAAAAATCCCTAAAAAATCTCCAAAAATTCTCCAAAAAATCTTTAAAAATCCCCCAAAAATTTCTTAAAAAAAAATCAAAAAATCCCCAAAAAATCCCAAAAAATAAAAAAAAAAATCGCAAAAAAATCTCCCAAAATTCCCGAACCTACCGGGGTTGCAATATCACGATACAGCCCGCTGGGGGGCGCCATTGTATCGCGATATACCCACCCAGGGTTGCGATATACGGCGATATAAGGGGTGCTAATGCAAAATCTCGCGAGATCCCGGTTCCTATCGCGATATATCGTGGATTATCGCGACTCACGCTCCACTCGAAGCCTCCCACGGCGATGCCTCCGGCCGCCCCCGTCCCCGCCAGCCCCACAAAGTGCCCGGAGCCGATGTTGCTGGCGAAGAGCGACGCCCCCACCTGGGGGAGGGGAGAGAAGTGACCCCTGGGTGACCCCTGGGTGACCCCTGGGTGACCCCTGGGTGACCTCTGACCCCTGAGTGGCCACAACCCCAAAAATCCCCCCAAAACTCATCAAAAAAATTCCCAAAAAAGCCCCAAAAAAATCCCCAAAAGTGACCCCAAAGTGACCCCTGAGTGACCCCTGAGTGACCTTTGACCCCTGAGTGACCACAGCCCCAAAAAATCACCCAAAAGATCCCAAAAAGTGACCCCAAAGTGACCAATGAGTGACCTCTGACCCCTGAGTGACCAATGAGGGAACCCAGAGTGACCTCTGACCCCTGAGTGACCACAACCCCAAAATTTCCCCCCAAAATGCAAAAACAATCACCAAAAATATTTCCAAAAATGCTCAAAAAATCACCCAAAAAATCTCCACAAGTGACCCCCGAGTGACCTCTGACCCCTGAGTGACCTCTGACCCCTGAGTGACCACAGCCCCAAAAATTCCCCCCAAAATGCCCAAAGAAATCACCAAAAATATTCCCAAAAATGCTCAAAAAATCACCCAAAAAATCTCCACAAGTGACCCCTGAGTGACCCCTGAGTGACCCCTTAGTGACCTCTGACCCCTGAGTGACCAATGAGTGACCCCAACCCCAAAAATGCCAAAAAAATCCCCCAAAAAATCCCCAAAATGCTCAAAAAGTCACCCCAAAAAATTCCCAAAAGTGACCCCAGAGTGACCAATGAGTGACCTCTGAGTGACACCTGACCCCTGAGTGACCCCAACCCCAAAAAAGTCAAAAATCACCAAAAATATTCCTAAAAAGGCCCAAAAAATCTTCCAAAAAATCCTCAAAAGTGACCCCTGAGTGACCCCTGAGTGACCTCTGACCCCTGAGTGACCACAACCCCAAAAAACCCAAAAAAATCACCTAAAAAAATCCCAAAAATGCTCAAAAAATCACCAAAAAAATCTCCACAAGTGACCCCTGAGTGACCCCTGAGTGACCCCTGAGTGACCCCTGACCCCTGGGTGACCCCTGAGTGACCTCTGACCCCTGAGTGACCACAACCCCAAAAAAGTCAAAAAAATCACCAAAAATATTCCCAAAAATGCTAAAAAAATCACCCAAAAAAATCCCCAAAAGTGACCCCAAAGTGACCCCAGAGTGACCTTTGACCTCTGAGTGACCCCTGAGTGACCCCTGACCCCTGAGTGACCACAACCCCAAAAATCCCCTCAAAAAAATCACCAAAAATATTCCCAAAAAAGCCCCAAAAATCACCCAAAAAATCCCCCCGAGTGACCCCTGAGTGACCCCTGAGTGACCCCTGACCCCTGAGTGACCCCTGAGTGACCACAACCCCAAAAAAGTCCAAAAAATCACCAAAAATATTCCAAAAAATGCTCCAAAACTCACCAAAAATATTCCCAAAAAGGCCCAAAAAATCTTCCAAAAAATCCTCAAAAGTGACCCCGGAGTGACCCCTGAGTGACCCCTGGGTGACCTCTGACCCCTGAGTGACCCCTGACCCCTGAGTGACCCCTGGATGACCTCTGACCCCTGAGTGACCACAACCCCAAAAATCCCCTCAAAAATGCCAAAAAAATCACCAAAAATATCCCCAAAAATGCCCAAAAAAATCACCCAAAAAATCCCAAAAGTGACCCCTGAGTGACCCCTGAGTGACCCCTGAGTGACCCCTCCATTCCCGGTTCAATCCAGTATAAACCAGTATAAAACCAACTAAAACTCAGCCCCTCCCAGTCCCAAAACAGTAAAGAACCAGTATAAACCAATTTAAACCAGTATAAACCAGTTCAAACCAATCCCTCCAGGTCCCCTCCCAGTATAAACCAGTATAAAACCAGTCAAAACCAGTTCAAACCAGTATAAACCAGTATAACCCAGTCCCTCCCAGTTCCCTCCCAGTACAAACCAGTACAAACCAGTTTGGGCACTCACCGGGGCCCAGCTCATGCTGCGTCCGGCCAGGAAATACCCGGAGAGGCTCCGCCCACCGCGCCTGCGCAGGGACTGGGACCAGTACAAACCAGTATGAACCAGTATGGACCAAAAAAAACCCATAAAAATCCGTAAAAATCCATAGAAACCAGTATAAACCAGTATGGACCAGTATAAACCAGTATGGACCAGTATGGACCAAAAAAACCCCATAAAAATCCATAGAAACCAGTATGGACCAGTATAAACCAGTATGGACCAGTACGGACCAGTATGGAATAAAAAAATCCGGTAAAAATCTGTAAAAATTCATAGAAACCAGTATAAACCAGTATGGACCAGTATGGACCAAAAAAACCCGGTAAAAATCCGTAAAAATTCATAGAAACCAGTAAAAACCAGTATAAACCAGTACAAACCAGTATGAACCAGTATGGACCAAAAAAACCCCATAAAAATCCATGGAAACCGGTATGGACCAGTATAAACCAGTATGGACCAAAAAAACCCAGTAAAAATCCGTAAAAATTAATAGAAACCAGTATAAACCAGTATGAACCAGTATGGACCAGTATGGACAAAAAAAACCCAGTAAAAATCCGTAAAAATTAATAGAAACCAGTATAAACCAGTATGAACCAGTATGGACCAGTACAAACCAGTATGAACCAGTATGGACTAAAAAAACCCCTTAAAAATCCGTAGAAACCAGTATAAACCAGTACGGACCAGTATGGACCAGTATTGAACAAAAAAATCTGGTAAAAATCTGTAAAAATTCATAGAAACCAGTAAAAACCAGTATGGAACCAGTACAAACCAGTATAAACCAGTATGGACCAAAAAAACCCCATAAAAATCCATGGAAACCGGTATGGACCAGTATAAACCAGTATGGACCAGTATGAACCAGTATGGACCAAAAAAAACAGGTAAAAATCCGTAAAATCCACAGAAACCAGTATAAACCAGTATGGAACCAGTACAAACCGGTATGGACCAGTATGGACCAAAAAACTCGGTAAAAATCCGTAAAAATTCATAAAAACCAGTATAAACCAGTATGGACCAGTATGGACCAAAAAAACCCAGTAAAAATCCATAAAAATTCATAGAAACCAGTAAAACCCAGTATAGACCAGTATAAACCAGTACAAACCAGTATGGACCAAAAAAACCCCATAAAAATCCATAAAAAACCATAGAAACCAGTATAAACCAGTATGGACCAGTATGGACCAGTATGGACCAGTATGGAACAAAAAAATCTGGTAAAAATCCATAAAAATTCATAGAAACCAGTACAAACCAGTATGGACCAGTATGGAAAAAAAACCCCCGTAAAAATCTGTAAAAATTCATAGAAACCAGTAAAAACCAGTATGGACCAGTATGGACCAAAAAAAACCCGGTAAAAATCCGTAAAAATTCATAGAAACCAGTAAAAACCAGTATAAACCAGTACGGACCAGCATGGACCAGTATAAACCAGTACAAACCAGTATGGACCAAAAAACCCGGTAAAAATCCGTAAAAATTCATAGAAACCAGTAAAAACCAGTATAAACCAGTATGCAATCCTTGGCGGCCATTTTGGATTACGTCATTTGGCCGCCATCTTGGATTGCTAGCTCATTTAGCATTATAAACCAGTATAAACCAGTATGGACCAGTATAAACCAGTATGGACCAGTATAAACCAGTATAAACCAATATGCAATCCTTGGCGGCCATCTTGGATAATCCACTTGGCGGCCATATTGGATTGGTAGCTCTCTTAGCGATATAAACCAGTATAAACCAGTATAAACCAGTATGGATTGTCCTGATCCCCTCCCAGTCCCCTCCCAGTATAAACCAGTGCTCCCAGTCCCACCTGGCTGCTGATTCGTGGCGGCCATTTTGGATTACGTCATTTGGCCGCCATCTTGGATTGCTAGCTCATTTAGCAGTATAAACCAGTATAGACCAGTATAGACCAGTATAAACCAGTATAAACCAGTATAAACCAGTATGGACTGTCCTGATCCCTTCCCAATCCCCTCCCAGTCCCCTCCCAGTATAAACCAGTGCTCCCAGTGCCACCTGGCTGCTGATTCTTGGCGGCCATTTTGGATTACGTCATTTGGCCGCCATCTTGGATTGCTAGCTCATTTAGCAGTATAAACCAGTATAGACCAGTATAAACCAGTATAACCCAGTATAAACCAGTATAAATTAATAGAAACCAGTATAAATTAATAGAAACCAGTAGAAACCAGTAGAAACCAGTATAAACCAATATGCAATCCTTGGCGGCCATCTTGGATAATCCACTTGGTGGCCATTTTGGATTGGGAGCTCTCTTAGTGATATAAACCAGTATAAACCAGTACAAACCAGTATGGACTGTCCTGATCCCCTCTCAATCCCCTCCCAGTCCCCTCCCAGTATAAACCAGTGCTCCCAGTGCCACCTGGCTGCCATCCTTGGCGGCCATTTTGGATTACGTCATTTGGCTGCCATCTTGGATTGCTAGCTCATTTAACCCTATAAACCAGTATAAACCAGTATAAACCAGTATGGACTGTCCTGATCCCCTCCCAGTCCCCTCCCAGTATAAACCAGTGCTCCCAGTCCCACCTGGCTGCTGATTCTTGGCGGCCATTTTGGATTACGTCATTTGGCCGCCATCTTGGATTGCTAGCTCATTTAACCCTATCAACCAGTATAAACCAGTATAAACCAGTATAAACCAGTGTGGACTTTCGGGGGATTTTTAAGGTGAATATTTGGAATTATTTTTTTTAAATTTTGGTGATTTTTAAGGTTGAAGTTTTGGGATTTTTTAGGGTGAATTTCTTGAAATTTGGGATTTTTCAACTGAATTTTTAGGGATTTTTAGAGTGGATTTTTGGGGTGATTTTTTCTGATTTTTTTGGTTTATTATAGTTGATTTTTAGGGTCATTTTTGAATTGATTTTTAAATTTTGGGGGGTTTAGGTTGATTTTTTTCTGATTTTTCAGGTTTATTAAATTTGATTTTTAGGATGAATTTTAGGGTGATTTTTTGGATTGATTTTTTAAATTTTTGGGGGGTTTTAGGTTGATTTTTGTGGGATTTTTTAGGGTGGATTTTCAGAATTTTTAGGTTGATATTTCAGATTTTTTGGTTGATTTTTGGGGATTTTTAGGGTGAATTTTTTGGTTGATTTTCCAGGATTTTGAGGATTTTTAGGGTGGATTTTTAAAGTGTTGATTTTATGGTGAATTTTTGGGGTGAATTTTCAGAAATTTGGGATTTTTCAGGTGGATTTTTTGGGGGATTTTTAGGGTGAATTTTTTGGGGTGAATTTTTAGAAATTTGGGATTTTTAGGGTGAAATTTGAGGTGAATTTTCAGGATTTTGGGGGGTTTTGGGTATTTTTGGGATTTTTATATTGGATTTTTTGCGATGAATTTTCAATAATTTGAGGGTTTTCGAGTGGATTATTTGGGGTGGATTATTTGGTTCATTTTCCAGGATTTTGAGGGATTTTTAGGGTGAATTTTCAGAATTTTGGGATTTTTCAGGGGTGAATTTTTGCGATTTTTAGGATGAATTTTTGGGGTAAATTTTCAGGATTTTCAGGTTTTTGGGGTGAATATTTTTTTAATTTTTAGGTTGATTTTTTGTACTTTTAGGGTGAATTTTTGGGGTTTTTATGTTGATTTTTTGGGATTTTTAGGGTGGATTTTCAGGGTCGGTTTTCGAGATTTTTTTGGGGTGATTTTTTGGGAATTTCGGAGGTTTTGGATTGAATTTATTTTTATTTTTTGGGAATTTTAGGGTGAATTTTTGGGTTGATTTTCCAGGATTTTGGGGATTTTTAGGGTGGATTATTGGGAGTTCCAGGGGTTTTGGGGTGATTTTTTTTTCTTTTTAGGGTGAATTTTTTGGGTTGATTTTCCAGGATTTTGGGGATTTTCAGAGTGAATTTTTGGGGTGATTTTTTAGGATTTTTGGGATGAATTTTTGGGGTTTCTACCTTGATTTTGGCGATTTTTTTGGGGTAAATTTTCAGGATTTTCAGATTTTTAGGGTGGATTTTTGGGGATTTTGAGAGTGAATTTTTGGGTTTTACTGGGTGAAGTTTTGGGGTGATTTTTAAAAATTTTCAGGGTTTTTAGGGTGAATTTTTTGGGTTGATTTTCCAGGATTTTGGGGATTTTTAGGGTGGATTTTTGGGGTGATTTTTTTTGATTTTTGGGAGGGATTTTTGGGTTTTTACCTTGATTTTTGGGGATTTTTTTAGGGTGGATTTTTGGGGATTTTCAAAGTGAATTTTTGCGTTTTTTGGGGTGATTTTTAAAAAATTTTTGGGGTTTTTAGGCTGAAATTTTGGGGTTGATTTTCCAGGATTTTGGGAATTTTAGGGTGGATTTTGGGATGATTTTTTTAAAATTTTTAGGTAGATTTTTTAGGGATTTTTTAGGGTGAATTTTTGGGATTTTAAGGTTGATTTTTTGGGGTTGATTTTACAAGATTTTAGGGAATTTTAGGGTGGATTATTGGGGATTTTCCGGGTTTTGGGGTGATTTTTTTCTTTTTAGGGTGAATTTTTGGGGCGATTTTTTAGGAATTTTTGGGAGGAATTTTTGGGGATTTTACCTTGATTTTTGGGGATTTTTTAGGGTGGATTTTTGGGGATTTTCAGAGTGAATTTTTGTGGTGATTTTAGGATTTTTGGGAGGAATTTTGGGGATTATTTTAGGGTGATTTTTTGATTTTTAGGGTCAATTTTTGGGGTGATTTTTAAAAAATTTTGGGGTTTTTAGGGTGAATTTTTGGGGTTGATTTTCCAGGATTTTGGGGAATTTTAGGGTGAATTTTTGGGTTGATTTTTGGGGGGATTTCCAGGGGTTTTGGCGTGATTTATTTTTCTTTTTAGGTTGAATTTTTTGGGGTTGATTTTCCAGGATTTTGGGGTGATTTATTTTTCTTGTTAGGTTCAATTTTTTGGGGTTGATTTTCCAGGATTTTGGGGTGATTTTTTTTTTTTTCTTGATTTTTTTAGTGAATTTTCCGGGTGAATTTTTGGGTTCATTTTGGGGATTTCAGGGGTTTTGAGGTGATTTTTTTTATTTTTATGGTGTATTTTTTGGGTTGATTTTCCAAGCTTTTGGGATTTTCAGAGTGAATTTTTGTGGTGATTTTTAGGAATTTTTGGGAGGAATTTTTGGGGATTTTACCTTGATTTTTTGGGATTTTTTTGGGGTGATTTTTTGATTTTTAGGGTGAAGTTTTGGGGTGATTTTAAAAAATTTTGGGGTTTTTAGGGTGAAATTTTGGGGTTGATTTTCCAGGATTTGGGGGAATTTTATGGTGGAATTTTTGGGAATCTTCAGGGTGAATTTTTGGGGTGATTTTTTAGGAATTTTTGGGAGGAATTTTGGGGTTTTTACCTTGATTTTTGGGGATTCTTTTACAGTGATTTTTTGATTTTTAGGGTGAATTTTTGGGGTGATTTTTAAAAAAAATTTTTGGGGTTTTTAGGGTGAATTTTTGGGTTGATTTTCCAGGATTTTGGGGATTTTCAGAGTGAATTTTTGGGTTGATTTTTTAGGATTTTTGGGAGGAATTTTGGGGTTTCTACCTTGATTTTTGGGATTTTTTTAAGGTGGATTTTTGGAGATTCTTTTACAGTGATTTTTTTCTTTTTAGGGTGAATTTTTGGGGTGATTTTTAAAAAATTTTGGGGTCTTTAGGGTGAATTTTGGGTTGATTTTCCAGGATTTTGGGAATTTTAGGGTGGATTTTGGGATGATTTTTTTAAATTTTTAGGTAGATTTTTTAGGATTTTTTAGGGTGAATTTTTGGGATTTTAAGGTTGATTTTTTGGGGTTGATTTTCCAGGATTTTGGGGTGATTTTTTTTTTTTTTTTATTTTTAAGTTGAATTTTTTGGGGTTGATTTTCCAGGATTTTATGGTGATTTTTTTTTAAATTAAGCTGAATTTTTTGGGTTGATTTTCGGGCATTTTGAGGTGATTTTTTTTTTTTTTTTTTGACTTTCGGAGTGAATTTTTTGGGTTGATTTTCCGAGTTGATTTTCGGGGATTTTGGGGTGATTTTTTTTTCTTGATTTTTTTAGTGAATTTTCCGGGTGAATTTTTGGGTTGATTTTTTAGGTATTTTAGGGAGGAATTTTTGGGAGGAATTTTTGGGGATTTTACCTTGATTTTTGGGGAATTTTTCAGGGTGGATTTTTGGGGATTTTCAGGGTTTTGAGGTGATTTTTTTTTCTTTTTAGGGTGAATTTTTTGGGGTTGATTTTCAGGCTTTTGGGGTGATTTTTTTAAATTTTTTTTATTTTTAGGGTGAATTTTTTAGGTTGATTTTCCGAGTTGATTTTCGGGGATTTTGGGATGATTTTTTTTTTTTCTTGATTTTTTTTAGTGAATTTTCCGAGTGAATTTTCTGAGTTATTTTCGGGGATTTTGGGATGATTTTTTTTCTTTTAGGTTCAATTTTTGGGGTGATTTCCAGGATTTTGGGGTGATTTTTAATTTTTTTTTTATTTTTAGGTTGAATTTTTGGGTGATTTTCGGGGATTTTGGGGTGATTTTTTTCTTTTTAGGTTGAATTTTTTGGGGTTGATTTTCCAGGCTTTTGGGTGATTTTTAATTTTTTTTTATTTTTTAGGTTGAATTTTTTGGGTTGATTTTCCAGGATTTTAGGGTGATTCTTTTTAAATTTAGGTTGAATTTTTTGGGTTGATTTTCAGGGATTTTGGGGTGATTTTTTTTTTTAATTTTTTTAGTGAATTTTCCGGGTGAATTTTTTGGTTGATTTTCGGGGATTTGGGGGTGATTTTTTTTTTTCTTGATTTTTTTAGTGAATTTTCCGGGTGAATTTTTGGCTTGAATTTCGGGGATTTTGGGGTGATTTTATTTTTTTTTTCTTAATTTTTTAAGTGAATTTTCTGGGTGAATTTTTGGGTTGATTTTTGGGAGGATTTTCAGGGATTTTGGGGTGATTTTTCTTTATTTTTAGGGTGAATTTTTTGGGTTGATTTTCCAGATTTTTGGGGTGATTTTTTTTCTTTTTAGGTTGAATTTTTTGGGTTGATTTTCAGGGATTTTGGGGTGATTTTAATAATTTTTTTATTTTTAGGTTGAATTTTTTGGGTGATTTTTGGGGATTTTGGGGGTGATTTTTTTTCCTTGATTTTTTTAGTGAATTTTCCGGGTGAATTTTTGGGTTGATTTTCAGGGATTTTTGGGGTGATTTTTTTTGATTTTTGGAGTGAATTTTCCGGGTTGATTTTTGGGGATTTTGGGGTGATTTATTTTTCTTTTTAGGTTGAATTTTTTGGGTTGATTTTCCAGGATTTGCAGGAATTTTATGGTGGATTTTTGCGGATTTTCGGGGTGAATTTTTGGGGTTGATTTTCCAGGATTTTGGGGAATTTTAGGGTGGATTTTGGTGGATTTTCGGGGTGAATTTTTGGGGTGATTTTTTAGGAATTTTTGGGAGGAATTTTTGGGGATTTTACCTTGATTTTTGGGGATTTTTTAGGGTGGATTTTTGGGGATTTTCAGGGGTTTTGGGGTGATTTTTTTTCTTTTTAGGTTGAATTTTTTGGGGTTGATTTTCCAGGATTTTGGGGTGATTTTTTTTTTTTTTTGTCTTGATTTTTTTAGTGAATTTTCCGGGTGAATTTTTCGGTTGATTTTCGGAGATTTTGGGGTTGATTTTTTTTTTCTTGATTTTTTAGTGAATTTTCCGGGTGATTTTTTGGGTTGATTTTTGGGGGGATTTTCAGGGGTTTTGGGGTGATTTTTTTCTTTTTAGGGTGAATTTTTGGGGTGATTTTTTTCTTTTTAGGGTGAATTTTGGGGTGATTTTAAAAAAATTTGTGGTGTTTTTAGGGTGAAATTTTGGGGTTGATTTTCCAGATTTGGGGAATTTTAGGGTGGATTTTTTGCGGAATTTCGGGGTGAATTTTTGGGTTAATTTTTAGGAATTTTTTGGGATTTTACCTTGATTTTTGGGGATTTTTTAGGTGGATTTTTGGGGATTTTCAGGGCTTTTGGGTGATTTTTTCTTTATTTTTTGGTGAATTTTTTGGGTTGATTTTCCAGATTTTAGGGTGATTTTTTTTGATTTTTAGGTTGAATTTTTTGGGTTGATTTTCCAGGATTTTGGGCATTTTCAGAGAGAATTTTTTGATT